>NW_028227278.1:8911429-8941429 GCF_978045245.1 Mus caroli | reverse complement strand
TGAAAGGACTCAACAATTAACAGCATCGTCTCCTCTTCCAGAGAACCTTGGATCAACTACCAGCAAATATATGGGGCCCATTCCAGTTCCAGGGGATCAGACTGACAGACAGACAGACAGACAGACAGAGATAAGGATGGCAGGCCTGCTGGTCTTTCTTTTTTTCTTATCCTTTTAAAAAAATGTTTGTTTATTTACTTACTTATTTATTTATTTATTTATTTATTCATTCATTCATTCATTTATTTATTTATTTATTTATTTATTTATTTATTTATTTATTAGATATAAGTACACTGTAGCTGTCTTCAGACACTCCAGAAGAGGGTGTCAGATTGTGGAGAATCTAAATCCCTCTTTTGGTCTGCATATGATGTACATAAACACAGACTCACATATACTTCTAAAAATTTCAAGATGTGTGGGGCCACTGAAAGCGCTCAACAATTAACAGCATTGTCTCCTCTTCCAGAGAACCTGGGATCAACTACCAGCAACTATATGGTGGCCCATCTCCAGTTCCAGGGGATTAGACAGACAGACAGACAGAGATAAGGATGGCAGGCCTGCTGGTCTTTCTTTTTTTCTTATCCTTTTTAAAAAATGTTTATTTATTTATTTATTTATTTATTTATTTATTTATTTATTTATGTATTTATTAGATATATGTACACTGTATCCGTCATAGACACTCCAAAAGATGGTGTCTGTGGTCTCCCTTCCCCCCAGCTTGGAACCTGCCTGCTCTAGGGTGGAGCTACTGGCTCATTCGTCCTGCCACGCCCACTGTTGGAACCTGACTCTGCTGCCTGGAGGCACACACGTGTTCGTCCTGCTACTGGACCCTGGATTACTTGGCGGGAAATTGGGTTCCCTCCCCCTTCCTTTATAAACTGAGTGTTTGGAAATATTAAATTGAGCCTCGATCAGAACTTGTTGTCCTGGCTTCATTCTTTTCTTCCGCCCTATCTAGTTACCTCTCTTTGCAGGGAACTGCCATTCTCAGTTGAACCGTTCGTGTTGTGGACCGCGGGCGGGCCGCAACAGTTGGCGCCAGAACTGGGACCTGAAGAATGGCAGAGAGATGCTAAGAGAAACGATTGCTGTGTGGAGCTCCACAAGAAAGGAAAGAATCTTCGTATCGGAGGAGGAGCATCGGAGCAATGGACAGGTACACATGCTAGCGCTAGCCCAAAAAAATTTCAGTTTGGAAAGTGTTGCGGGGATGCAGTAGGATACGAAGCAAGTTTGAAGCAGTGCTAACCCAACACTGGTTCTGCTTGGGTTCAGCAGTTCGTAAATCGGAACTAGATACGGAGACAGGCGGTGTGCCGCAGTTTTTTTTTTAGAAAGCTGCTTAGGTGGAAGAAAGAAGGGTTCTAAAATATGGATCAGGCAATTGTGTTTAGTTTTCAGGAGTTGCTTAAGGAAAAAGGAGTAAGGCTTGAAGTACAATTAGTAAGAAATTTTTTAGATAAGATAGATAGCTGTTGTCCATGGTTCAAAGAAGAAGAAACGATAGATTGTGGAACCTGGGAAAAAGTTGGTGAGGCCCTGAATATCGCTCAGACAGATAATTTTACCCTAGGTCTCTGGGCGCTTGTAAATGATGCTATGAAAAATGCAACTTCCCCAGGGCTAAATTGCCCTCAGGTGGAGCTTGTGGTATCTCAGGAGGAGTGACTATCAGAGAAGGCCTCCTCAGGAAAAAATCTTCTTAACTCAAAAATTGATAAATGTGGTTCCTATCCTAAATAGTAAAATTTAAGATAAGATATAAAGCAATGCCTCTTTATTAAAGCGTTAAAGCTTGCTTTAATAGGTATTCATAGGTATTAATTGATATCCAAACTTCGTAATATGATAGTAATGCTTCTAATATTGATTTTAACAGTGATAAATTGTTTTAAACATAGGTTTTGCTTTCCCAAGGTTGTAGATATTATCCTAACCTTGCACAAAAACTTAAAAATTATGGTTAAAACTGCCATTGTTCCATTGACTGCAGCTTGCAGTTTGATTGCAAATTTAAGATTAATGCTCAGATTAAAAAGTATTTTACCTTTGAGTCAATACAGGGCTCTGGGCAGTCCCAGAGCGGCTTGTGGCCCTTTCTTTTGTTTTGCAAACAATGCCTAAAAAAGTTTTTCCCTGTTTTCAAGAAAATTTCTTTTTAACAGTGTTACAGATCTATTCAGATGTTTAAAATAATGCTTAAATTCAAAGATTTTTGCTTCTAGTAAACTGGTAATCACTAGAAAATTTTGCCTCTATGTATGGCTAATATAGCTTTACATTATGTAAGAAAAATGTTTATTGTTTCTGCTTCTTTACAAGAAGCCAAAAGTTTTAATCTTTCAGTATATATTGTTTCCTAAGTGAAAAATATTTTATTAACTAATGCTTCTCAAGGGAAGTTTACCTTAAATCCTTGCTCTCACCCAAAAGATTCAGAGACAGTATCCTTTTGTTATTTGGTGTTTTGGTTTGCTGCAAGGAGTTTTGCAGGAAATAAAGAAAGCTTTTATAATTGTTGTTAATTGGTAATTAAAAATTAGTTGTGCCGAAGACAATTCTTTGGCCAGAAAAAACATTATTGTAAAGTCATTTTTCTCATCCTCCCAGCCAATCGTTAGCCCACGTGGGCCCAACTAGCTGCTGTGGAGCGGAGTCTTAAGACACACAGTCGCCCCTATTCCAGCACAAATAATCTGGTTGTGTGCTGTAGATGGTGTTTTAAAATGCTGAACAATCAAACCTTAATTTATATATTAATAGTCAATGCTATATCTCTGAGCTCATAATTACTTAAAATTGTTCGTCCCTCAGATACTATTAATTCTCAAATTTACAATTGCTTATACATATTTCTAGTTAATAAATAAATAAATTATGCACGTGTGACTCTTAATAACTTTTCTAGCCTTCTAGTTACAACCGTTCCTTAAGAAAAATGATTGAAAGTGCAATCAGTCACTGCCCCTTTACAGCCAAATATTTAAAATGTTTTGTCCAAAAAGTTATTAATTCAAAAGGTTAGATATTGTAAAATTTTAAACTTTAACCTCTTAAAAGACAAAAGAAAGAAATTGTATCCCCATATATACTATTTAGTGCATTTCCATGCACACTATTTAAAACATACCTTTATTTTCAAAATTTGAGATTAAAATGTCAAATTTAATAAATGCTTTTTAGTATCTTAAAAGGATCTACTTATTGGCTTATAGATTGATCCTAAAACAGCTACCTTATTAGGAAAGGGAAAAACAGGTTCTCTCCACAGAACTCTACAGAAGCATATTGGTAATTCGTGTGCTGAGCTGACAGGTAAGTTAACTCAGTGTCCTGATTAAAAGGACTAAAAGATTAAATTCATGTTTTAGATCCATCCTTGCTTGTCATTTTTCCAGTTTAGACTAGCTTCTAGCCTTTTAACTTTATGGCAATAGTACATCAGAGACTGTATATTCAGACTTAGTAAAATTAGTCATTTAATAGAGTCATAATGATTTTTCACTCTTCTTCAGTGTGACCAGCCATTCTAACTCAATCTTAGACTGGTCTAATATTCAGTTCAATTATTAGAGATTCCTATATTCTAAATTACCTAGCAAAGTTAATTCAAAGCATTTGCCCCAAGGTCACCAAAGGCTCATCTTGCCTTTACCTTATTTGTCCTAAACTTTTTGCAAACTGACATTAAAGGTCAGTCTGCAGCGGAACGCCACTGGCACCCAGTTACTTCTAATTCTTATGCATTGGCAAAATGGAAGGACCCCTTGACTAATAAATGGAAGGGTCCAGATCCAGTCCTAATTTGGGGAAGAGGCTCGGTTTGTGTTTTTTCACGAGATGAAGATGAAGCACGGTGGCTACCAGAGAGATTAATTCGTCAGGTAAACACAGATTCTGTCTCTCCTCGTAAGTATCACCTTGAGGACTAAAATTCCTCTTGAGCTGGGAGTGGAAGCTCTCAAAAAACACTGTTTCCTCTGAGCCAATTCCCCTACAAAAGGCCGGAGATAAACTTTAGCTTTACAATTTGCATCTAAATAAAGTACCTTGACTTCTCCAAACAGAAAATTTACATTACTACACTCTAATTGTTTAGTATTCTTCCTTCTCTCAAGCAGGTCAATCTACATTCTCCGGTTCTCAGCCCCTAAGAGCAAACAGGTGGTTCTGCTAATCTCCCTTCCAAGGACATCCCAGCATGTGGCTTTTCAGTCTAAGATAAGATTTAGATTTACCAGGAGAGCTAGGGAAGTAGAAATTTCATATATATTTACAAATATTAGTTCTTATTTTGATAGATATAGGCTTAGTCCCTTAGCTAGCCTCTGGCTTTTCACCCTTGCTGTTACTGCAAGGTGTCCTTAGTTCCTCAGGCTACTGGGAATAACAGAGATGAAGAGAAAAGACTTTTAGCTCCTATTTTAACCAAAATTAATGGTGTTAATACTGACATAATTCTTGTCTAGGCCTTGCTAAATCTGAGGTTGACAAGTCTCACATAGAGGCCTCGCAATAACTCAGAATTGCGATACTGATTCATAATCATATGAATACGGTATGGGTACTGCTTGGCGCAGGAGATCACTGCGGAGGGAAGGTCCAGTTTGACCGTTTCTGAGTTCCCTGTGCGACACACCTGATTTGAAAGAGGTTGGTATCCGACTCCAGCTAAACACTAAAAATACTTACGGCTCTGCCTCCCCTCCCCAAAAGATACCAAGAGCCACAGATGTGAGTTGTTACGATACTCACGGGAGGAATCAGGTTAATGTCCACCCAAGTCAAGGTTAAAGGCCCACTCATCTACGGATGAGAAAATCTTTTGATCACCTCTGTTAAGCATTGCCTATTTAAACTTAATTAACAGGGGGGAGAGAGATTGGAGACCTTGCTGTCGTAAGAGCAGGCCCTTCACTGCCTCCCACCCAAAAAATAAAAAATCCAATTGGCCTTGTACTAGGAGCCAGCCAGTCTTAATCGCTTCTCACTGTTTCCCCTGCCTGTCACCCAAAATTGTGGTTAATTATCAGTTCAGTGTTATTCTAAAATTGTTTAGCTAAACTCAGCCAGGGTTCCAACACCCTACTTAAAAGGCAAACAGGTAGCTACCTATTCAGCACTAATTAGCATTATAAAGTCAGAGCCTACAGCCTTAGCCAGATACAGTTTACCATTAGAATAGTTAAGAAATCCCACGGAAATAGGTTTTTTCTTTAGCCCTAGGAACTTAGGCAGAACTATTGAACATAGATAATTTTTCTGCCACAGGCCACCCCTTTTTTTATTTTTATTTTTGTTATCTAATGGGGGGAAATGTGGTCTCCCTTTCCCCCAGCTTGGAACCTGCCTGCTCTAGGGTGGAGCTACCGGCTCATTCGTCCTGCCACGCCCACTGCTGGAACCTGACTCTGCTGCCTGGAGGCACACACGTGTTCGTCCTGCTACTGGACCCTGGATTACTTGGCGGGAAATTGGGTTCCCTCCCCCTTCCTTTATAAACTGAGTGTTTGGAAATATTAAATTGAGCCTCGATCAGAACTTGTTGTCCTGGCTTCATTCTTTTCTTCCGCCCTATCTAGTTACCTCTCTTTGCAGGGAACTGCCATTCTCAGTTGAACCGTTCGTGTTGTGGACCGCGGGCGGGCCTCAACAGGTGTCAGATTCTGGAGAATCTAAATCCCTCTTACGGTCTGAATATGATGTACATAAACACAGCATCACATTTACTTCTAGAAATTTAAAGATGAGTGGGGCCACTGAAAGGGCTGAACAATTAACAGAATCGTCTCCTCTTCAGAGTACCTGGGATCAACTACCAGCAACTATATGGTGGCCCATCTCCAGTTCCAGGAGATCAGACAGACAGACAGACAGAGAGACAGACAGACAGACATAGATAAGGATGACCGTCCAGCCTGGTCTTTCTTTCTATCTTATTCTTTTTAAAAAATGTTTGTTTGTTTATTTATTTATTTATTTATTTATTTATTTATTTATTTATTTATTAGATATAAGTACACTTTAGCTATCTTCAGACACTCCAGAAGAGGGTGTCAGATTCTGGAGAATCTATATCCCTCTTATGGTCTGCATATGATGTACATAATCACAGCCTCACATATACTTCTAAAAATTTAAAGATGTGTGGGGCCACTGAAAGGGCTCAACAATTAACAGCATTGTCTACTCATCAGAGATCCTGGGATCAACTACCAGCAACTTTATGGTGGCCCATCTCCAGTTCCATGTTATCAGACAGACAGACAGAGAGACAAGGATAAGGATGGCAGGCCTGCCTGGTCTTTCTTTCTTTTTTATCCTTTTTAAAAAATGTTTATTTATTTATTTATGTATTTATTAGATATAAGTACAATGTAGCTGTCTTCAAACAATCCAGAAGAGGGTGTCAGATTCTGGAGAATCTAAATCCCTCTTATGGTCTGCATATGATGTACATAAACACAGCACAACTTTACTTCTAAAAATTCAAAGATGGGTGGGGCCACTTAAAGGGCTCAACAATTAACAGCATTGTCTCCTCTTCCAGAGAGCCTGGGATCAACTACCAGTAACTATATGGTGGCCCATCTCCAGTACCAGGGTATCAAACAGACAGACAGACAGACAGAGATAAGGATGGCAGGCCTGCCTGGTCTTTCTTTCTTTCTTATCCTTTTTAAAAAAAATTATTTTTTATATATGTATTTATTAGATATAAGTACACTGTAGCTGTCTTTAGACACTGCAGAAGAGGGTGTCAGATTCTGGAGAATCTAAATCCCTCTTAGGGTCTGCGTATGATGTACATAAACACAGACTCACATTTTCTTCTAAAAATTTAAAGATGGGTGGGGCCACTGAAAGGGCTCAACAATTAACAGCATTGTCTCCTCTTCCAGAGAACCTGGGATAAACTACCAGCAACACTATGGTGGCCCATCTCCAGTTCCAGGGTATCAGACAGACAGACAGACAGACAGAGATAAGGGTGGCAGGCCTGCCTGGTCTTTCTTTTTTCTTATCCTTTTTAAATAATGTTTTTTTAATTATTTATTTATGTATTTATTAGATATAAGTACACAGTAGCTGTCTTCAGACACTCCAGAAGAGGGTGTCAGATTCTGGAGAATCTAAATCCCTCTTATGGTCTGCATATGATGTACATAAACACAGCCTCACATATACTTCTAAAAATTTAAAGATGGGTAGGACCACTGAAAGGGCTCAACAATTAACATCATTGTCTCCTCTTCCAGAGAACCTGGGATCAACTACCAGCAACTATATGGTGGCCCATCTGCAGTTCCAGGGTATCAGACAGACAGACAGACAGAAAGAGATAAGGATGGAGGCCTGCCTGGTCTTTCTTTCTTACTTATACTTTTTAGAAAATGTTTATTTATTAATTTATGTATTTATTAGATATAAGTACACTGTAGCTGTCTTCAAACACTCTAGAAGAGGGTCTCATCTTCTGGAGAATCTAAATCCCTCTTATGGTCTGCATATGATGTACATAAACACAGCCTCGCATATACTTCTAAAAATTTAAAGATGGGTGGGCCCACTGAAAAAGCTAAACAATTAACAGCATTGTCTCTTCTTCCAGAGAACGGGGGATCAACTACCAGCAACTATATGGTGGCCCATCTCAAGTTCCAGGGGATAAGACAGACAGACAGACAGACAGAGATAAGGATGGCAGGCCTGCCTGATTTTTCTTTCTTTCTTATCCTTTTTAAAAAATGTTTATTTATTTATTTATTTATTTATTTGCTTATTTATTTATGTATTTATTAGATATAAGTACACTGTAGCTGTCTTCAGACTCTCCAGAAGAGGGTGTCAGATTCTGGAGAATCTATATCCCTCTTATGGTTGCATATGATGTACATGAACACAGCCTCACATATACTTCTAAAAATTTAAAGATGTGTGGGGCCACTGAAAGGGCTCAACAATTAACAGCATTGTCTCCTCTTCCAGAGAACCTGAAATCAACTACCAGCAACTATATGGTGGCCCATCTCCAGTTCCAGGGGATCAGACAGACAGACAGACAGAGATAAGGATGGCAGGCCTGCCTGGTCTTTCTTTCTTTCTTATCGTTTTAAAAAAATGTTTATTTAATTATTTATGTATTTATTAGATATAAGTACACTGTAGCTGTCTTCAGACTCGCCAGAAGAGGGTGTCAGATTCTGGAATATCTAAATCCCTCTTATGGTATGTATATGATGTACATAAACACAGCCTCACATATACTTCTAAAAATTTAAAGATGGGTTGGGCTACTGAAAGGGCTCAACAATTAACAGCACTGACTCCTCTTCCAGAGAACCTGGGATCAACTACCAGCAATTATATGGTGGCCCAACTCCAGTTCCAGGGGATCAGACAGAAAGACAGACAGACAGACAAGGATGGCAGGCCTGCCTGGTCTCTCTTTCGTTATTATCCTTTTTTAAAATGTTTATTTGTTTATTTATGAATTTATTAGATATAAGTACACTGTAGCTGTCTTCAGACACTCCAGAAGAGGGTGTCAGATTCTGGAGTATCTAAATCCCTCTTATGGTATGCATATGATGTACATAAACACAGCCTCACATATACTTCTAAAAATTTAAAGATGGGCGGGGCAACTGAGAGGGCTCAACAATTAACAGCATTGTCTCTTCTTCCAGAGAATCTGGGATCAACTACCAGCAACTCTATGGTGACCCATGTCCAGTTCCAGGGGATCAGATAGACAGACAGACAGACATACAGACAGACAGAGATAAGGATGGCAGGCCTGCCTGGTCTTTCTTTCTTTCTTATCCTTTTTAAAAAATGTTTATTAATTTACGTATGTATTTATTAGATATAAGTACACTGTAGCTGTCTTCAAACACTCCCGAAGAAGGTGTCAGATTCTGGAGAATCTATATCCCTCTTATGGTCTGCATATGATGTACATAAACACAGCCTCACATATACTTCTAAAAATTTAAAGATGGGTGGGGCCACTTAAAGGGCTCAACAATTAACAGCATTGTCTCCTCTTCCAGAGAACCTGGGATGAACTACCAGCAACTATATGGTGGCCCATCTCCAGTTCCAGGGGATCAGACAGACAGACAGACAGACAGAGATAAGGATGGCAGGCTTGCCTGGTCTTTCTTTCTTTATTATACTGTTGAAAAATTGTTTATTTATTTATTTATTTATTTATTTATTTTTATTTATGTATTTATTAGATATAAGTACACTGTAGCTGTCTTCAGACACTTCAGAAGATGTTGTCAGATTCTGGAGAATCTAAATCCCTCTTATGGTCTGCATATGATGTACATAAACACAGACTCACATATACTTCTAAAAATTTAAAGATGTGTGGGGCCACTGAAAGGACTCAACAATTAACAGCATTGTCTCCTCTTCCAGAGAACCTCGGATCAACTACCAGCAAATATATGGGGCCCATTCCAGTTCCAGGGGATCAGACTGACAGACAGACAGACAGACAGACAGAGATAAGGATGGCAGGCCTGCTGGTCTTTCTTTTTTTCTTATCCTTTTTAAAAAATGTTTATTTATTTATTTATTTATTTATTTATTTATTTATTTATTTATTTATGTATTTATTAGATATATGTACACTGTATCCATCATAGACACTCCAAAAGACAATGTCAGATTCTGGAGAATCTAAATCCCTCTTACGGTCTGAATATGATGTACATAAACACAGCATCACATTTACTTCTAGAAATTTAAAGATGAGTGGGGCCACTGAAAGGGCTGAACAATTAACAGAATTGTCTCCTCTTCAGAGTACATGGAATCAACTACCAGCAACTATATGGTGGCCCATCTCCAGTTCCAGGAGATCAGATAGACAGACAGACAGAGAGACAGACAGACAGACATAGATAAGGATGACAGTCCAGCCTGGTCTTTCTTTCTATCTTATTCTTTTTTAAAAAGTTTGTTTATTTATTTATTTATTTATTTATTTATTTATTTATTTATTTATGTATTTATTAGCTATAAGTACACTTTAGCTATCTTCAGACACTCCAGAAGAGGGTGTCAGATTATGGAGAATCTATATCCCTCTTATGGTCTGCATATGATGTACATAAACACAGCCTCACATATACTTCTAAAAATTTAAAGATGTGTGGGGCCACTGAAAGGTCTCAACAATTAACAGCATTGTCTACTCATCAGAGATCCTGGGATCAACTACCAGCAACTATATGGTGGCCCATCTCCAGTTCCATGTTATCAGACAGACAGACAGAGAGACAAGGATAAGGATGGCAGGCCTGCCTGGTCTTTCTTTCTTATTTATCCTTTTAAAAAAATGTTTATTTATTTATTTATGTATTTATTAGATATAAGTACAATGTAGCTGTCTTCAAACAATCCAGAAGAGGGTGTCAGATTCTGGAGAATCTAAATCCCTCTTATGGTCTGCATATGATGTACATAAACACAGCACAACTTTACTTCTAAAAATTCAAAGATGGGTGGGGCCACTGAAATGGCTCAACAATTAACAGCATTGTCTCCTCTTCCAGAGAGCCTGGGATCAACTACCAGCAACTATATGGTGGCCCATCTCCAGTACCAGGGTATCAAACAGACAGACAGACAGACAGAGATAAGGATGGCAGGCCTGCCTGGTCTTTCTTTCTTTCTTATCCTTTTTAAAAATATTTATTTTTTATATATGTATTTATTAGATATAAGTACACTGTAGCTGTCTTTAGACACTGCAGAAGAGGGTGTCAGATTCTGGAGAATCTAAATCCCTCTTAGGGTCTGCATATGATGTACATAAACACAGACTCACATTTTCTTCTAAAAATTTAAAGATGGGTGGGGCCACTGAAAGGGCTCAAAAATTAACAGCATTGTCTCCTCTTCCAGAGAACCTGGGATAAACTACCAGCAACACTATGGTGGCCCATCTCCAGTTCCAGGGTATCAGACAGACAGACAGACAGACAGAGATAAGGGTGGCAGGAATGCCTGGTCTTTCTTACTTTCTTATCCTTTTTAAAAAATGTTTATTTATTTATTTATTTATTTATTCATTCATTTATTTATTTATTTATTTATTTATTTATTTATTTATTTATTAGATATAAGTAAACTGTAGTTGTCTTCAGACACTCCAGAAGAGGGTGTCAGATTCTGGAGAATCTAAATCCCTCTTATGGTCTGCATATGATGTACATAAACACAGCCTCACATATACTTCTAAAAATTTAAAGATGGGTGGGGCCACAGAAAGTGCTCAATAATTAACAGCATTGTCTCCTCTTCCAGAGAACATTGGATAAACTACCAGCAACTATATGGTGGCCCATCTCAAGTTCCAGGGTATCAGACAGACAGACAGACAGAAAGAGACAAGGATGGAGGCCTGCCTGGTCTTTCTTTCCTACTTATACTTTTTAGATAATGTTTATTTATTTATTTATGTATTTATTAGATATAAGTACACTGTAGCTGTCTTCAAACACTCTAGAAGAGGGTCTCATCTTCTGGAGAATCTAAATCCCTCTTATGGTCTGCATATGATGTACATAAACACAGCCTCGCATATACTTCAAAAAATTTAAAGATGGGTGGGCCCACTGAAAGGGCTCAACAATTAACAGCATTGTCTCTTCTTCCAGAGAACGTGGGATCAACTACCAGCAACTATATGGTGGCCCATCTCAAGTTCCAGGGGATAAGACAGACAGACAGACAGACAGAGATAAGGATGGAAGGCCTGCCTGATTTTTCTTTCTTTCTTATCCTTTTTAAAAAATGTTTATTTATTTGTTTATTTATTTATTTATTTGTTTATTTATTTATGTATTTATTAGATATAAGTACACTGTAGCTGTCTTCAGACTCTCCAGAAGACGGTGTAAGATTCTGGAGAATCTATATCCCTCTTATGGTTGCATATGATGTACATGAACACAGCCTCACATATACTTCTAAAAATTTAAAGATGTGTTGGGCCACTGAAAGGGCTCAACAATTAACAGCATTGTGTCCTCTTCCAGAGAACCTGAAATCAACTACCAGCAACTATATGGTGGCCCATCTCCAGTTCCAGGGGATCAGACAGACAGACAGACAGAGATAAGGATGGCAGGCCTGCCTGGTCTTTCTTTCTTTCTTATCGTTTTAAAAAATGTTTATTTAATTATTTATGTATTTATTAGATATAAGTACACTGTAGCTGTCTTCAGACACTCCAGAAGAGGGTGTCAGATTCTGGAGAATCTAAATCCCTCTTATGGTATGTATATGATGTACATGAACACAGCCTCACATATACTTCTAAAAATTTAAAGATTGGTTGGGCTACTGAAAGGGCTCAACAATTAACAGCACTGACTCCTCTTCCAGAGAACCTGGGATCAACTACCAGCAATTATATGGTGGCCCAACTCCAGTTCCAGGGAATCAGACAGAAAGACAGACAGATAGACAAGGATGGCAGGCCTGCCTGGTCTCTCTTTCGTTATTATCCTTTTTAAAAATGTTTATTTATTTATGAATTTATTAGATATAAGTACACTGTAGCTGTCTTCAGACACTGCAGAAGAGGGTGTCAGATTCTGGAGTATCTAAATCCCTCTTATGGTATGCATATGATGTACATAAACACAGCCTCACATATACTTCTAAAAATTTAAAGATGGGCGGGGCAACTGAGAGGGCTCAACAATTAACAGCATTGTCTCTTCTTCCAGAGAATCTGGGATCAACTACCAGCAACTATATGGTGACCCTTCTCCAGTTCCAGGGGATCAGATAGACAGACAGACAGACATACAGACAGACAGAGATAAGGATGGCAGGCCTGCCTGGTCTTTCTTTCTTTCTTATCCTTTTTAAAAAATGTTTATTAATTTACGTATGTATTTATTAGATATAAGTACACTGTAGCTGTCTTCAAACACTCCCGAAGAAGGTGTCAGATTCTGGAGAATCTATATCCCTCTTATGGTCTGCATATGATGTACATAAACACAGCCTCACATATACTTCTAAAAATTTAAAGATGGGTGGGGCCACTGAAAGGGCTCAACAATTAACAGCACTGACTCCTCTTCCAGAGAACCTGGAATCAACTACCAGAAATTATATGGTGGCCCATCTCCAGTTCCAGGGGATCAGACATACAGACAGACAGACAGACAAGGATGGCAGGCCTGCCTGGTCTCTCTTTCTTTATTATCCTTTTTTAAAAATGTTTATTTGTTTATTTATGAATTTATTAGATATAAGTACACTGTAGCTGTCTTCAGACACACCAGAAGAGGGTGTCAGATTCTGGAGAATCTAAATCCCTCTTATGGTCTGCATATTCGGTACATAAACACAGCCTCACATATACTTCTAAAAATTTAAAGATGGGTGGGGCCACTGAAAGGGCTCAACAATTAACAGCACTGACTCCTCTTCCAGAGAACCTGGAATCAACTACCAGAAATTATATGGTGGCCCATCTCCAGTTCCAGGGTATCAGACAGACAGACAGACAGACAGACAGACAGACAGAGATAAGGGTGGCAGGCCTGCCTGGTCTTTCTTACTTTCTTATCCTTTTTAAAAAATGTTTATTTATTTATATATTTATTCATTTATTTATTTATTTATTTATGTATTTATTAGATATAAGTAAACTGTAGCTGTCTTCAGACACTCCAGAAGAGGGTGTCAGATTCTGGAGAATCTAAATCCCTCTTATGGTCTGCATATGATGTACATAAACACAGCCTCACATATACTTCTAAAAATTGAAAGATGGGTGGGGCTACAGAAAGGGCTCAACATTTAAAAGCACTGTCTCCTCTTCCAGAGAACCTTGGATAAACTACCAGCAACTATATGGTGGCCCACTTCCAGTTCCAGGGTTTCACACAGACAGACAGACAGACAGAGATAAGGGTGGCAGGCCTGCCTGGTCTTTCTTTCTGTCTTATCCTTTTTAAAAAATGTTTATTTATTTATTTATTTATTTGTTTATTTATTTATTTATGTATTTATTAGATATAAGTACACTGTAGCTGTCTTCAGACACTCCAGAAGAGGGTGTCAGATTCTGGAGAATCTAAATCCCTCTTATGGTCTGATTATGATGTACATAAACACAGCCTCAGATATACTTCTAAAAATTTAATGAAGGGTGGGGCCACTGAAAGGGCTCAACAATTTACAGCATTGTCTCCTCTTCCAGAGAACCTTGGATAAACTACCAGCAACTATATGGTGGCCCATATCCAGTACCAGAGGATCAGACAGACAGACAGACAGACAGACAGAGATAAGGATGGCAGGCCTGCCAGGTCTTTGTTTCTTTCTTATCCTTTTTAAAAAATGTTTATTTATTTATTTATTTATTTATTTATTTATTTATTTATGTATTTATTAGATATAAGTACACTGTAGCTGTCTTCAGACACTCCAGAAGAGGGTGTCAGATTCTGGAGAATTTAAATCACTCTTATGATCTGCATATGATGTACATAAATTCAGCCTCACATTTACTTCTAAAAATTTAAAGATGGCTGTGGCCACTGAAAGGACTGAACAATTAACATCATTGTCTTCTCTTCCAGAGAACTTGGGAAAAACTACCAGCAAATATATGGTGGCCCATATCCAGTTCCAGAGGATCAGACAGACAGACAGACAGACAGACAGAGATAAGAATGGCAGGACTGCCTGATTTTACTTTCTTCCTTATCCTTTTTAAAAAATGTTTATTTATTTATTAATTTATTTATTTATGTATTTTTTAGATATAAGTACACTGTAGCTGTCTTAAGATCTCCAGTAGAGGGTGTCAGGTTCTGAAGAATCTAAAACCATCTTCTGGTCTGCATATGATGTACATAAACACAGCCTCAGATATACTTCTAAAAATTTAATGAAGTGTGGGGCCACTGAAAGGGCTCTACAATTAACAGCATTGTCTCCTCTTCCAGAGAACCTGGGATCAACTACCAGCAACTATATGGTGGCTCATCTCCAGTTCCCAGGGATCAGACAGACAGACAGACAGACAAACAGAGATATGGATGGCAGGCCTGCCTGGTCTTTCTTTTTTTCTTATCATTTAATTAAAAAAATATTTATTTATTTATTTATTTATTTATTTATGTATGTATGTATTTATTATATATAAGTACACTGTAGCTGTCTTCAGACACTCCAGAAGAGGGTGTCAGATTATGGAGAATCTAAATCCCTCTTATAGCCTGCATATGATGTACATAAACAGAGCCTCACATACAGTTCTAAACATTTAAAGATGGGTGGGGCCATTGAAAGGGCTCAACAATGAACAGCATTGTCTCCTCTTCCAGAGAACCTCGGATCAACTACCAGCAACTATATGGTGGCCCATCTCCAGTTCCAGGGGATCAGACAGACAGACATACAGACAGTCAGAGATAAGGATGGCAGGCCTGCCTGGTCTTTCTTTCTTTCTTATCCTTTTGAAAAAATGTTTACTTATTTATTTATTTATTTATTTATTTATTTATTTATTAGATATAAGTACACTGTAGCTGTCTTCAGACACTCCAGAAAAGTGTGTCAGATTCTGGAGAATCTAAATCCCTTTTATGGTCTGCATATGATGTACATAAACACAGACTCATGTATACTTCTAAAAATTTAAAGATGGGTGGGGCCACTGAAAGGGCTCAACAATTAAAAGCGCTATCTCCTCTTCCAGAGAACCTGGGATCAACTACCAACAACTATATGGTGGCCCATCCCCAGTTCCATGGGATCAGAACGACAGACAGACAGACAGACAAACAGAGATAAGGAAGGCAGGCCTGCCTGGTCTTTCTTTCTTTCTTATCCTTTTTAAAAAATGTTTATTTATTTATTTATTTATTTATTTATTTATTTATTTATATATTTATTTATTTATTTATTAGATATAGGTACACTGTAGCTGTCTTCAGACTCTCCAGTAGAGGGTGTTAGAATCTGGAGAATCTGAATCCCTCTTATGGTCTGCATATGATGTACATAAACACAGCCTCACATATACTTCTAAAAATTTAAAGAAGGTTGGGGCCACTCTAAAAGCTCAACAATTAACAACATTGTCTCCTCTTACAGAGAACCTGGGATAAACTACCAGCAACTATATGGTGGCCCATCTCCAGTCCAGTGGATCAGACAGACAGACAGACAGAGAGACAGAGATAAGGATGGCAGGCCTGCCTGGTCTTTCTTTATTTCTTATCCTTTAAAAAAATGTTTGTTTATTTATTTATTTATTTATTTATTTATTTATTAGATATAAGTACACTGTAGCCGTCTTCAGACACTCCAAGAGAGGGTGTCAGATTCTGGAGAATCTAAATCCCTCTTATGGTCTGCATATGATGTACATAAACACAGCCTCACATATACTTCTAAAAATTTAAAGATGGGTGGGACCACTGAAAGGGCTCAACAATTAACATCACTGTCTCCACTTCCAGAGAACCTGGGATCAACTACCAGCAAGTATATAGTGGCCCACCTCCACGTCCAGGGGATCAGACAGACTGTCAGACAGACAGACAGACAGACAGAGATAAGGATGGCAGGCCTGCCTGGTCTTACTTTCTTTCTTATCCTTTTAAAAAATGTTTATGTATGTATGTATGTATTTATTTATTTATTTATTTATTTATTTATTTATTTATGTATGTATGTATTTATTAGATATAAGTACAATGTAGCTGTCTTCACACAGTTCAGAAGAGGGTGTCAGATTCTGGAGTATCTAAATCCCTCTTATGGTCTGCATATGATGTACATAAACACAGCCTCACATATACTTCTAAAAATTTAAAGATGGGTGGGGCCACTGAAAGGGCTCAACAATTAACAGCATTGTCTCCTCTTCCGGAGAACCTGGGATCAACTACCAGCAACTATATGGTGGCCTATCTCCAGTTCCAAAGGATCATATAGAGAGAAAGACAGACAGAAAGAGATAAGGACTACAGGCTTGCCTGGTCTTTCTTTCTTTCTTATCCTTTTTAAAAAATGTTTATTTATTTATTTATTCATGTATTTATTAGATATAAGTACACTGTAGCTATCTTCAGACACTCCAGAAGAGTGTGTCAGTTTATGGAGCATCTAAATCCCTCTTATGGTCTGCATATGATGTACATAAACACAGCCTCACATACACTTCTAAAAATTTAAAGATGGGTGGGCCATTGAAAGGGCTCAACAATTAACAGCATTGTCTCCTCTTCCAGAGAACCTCTGATTAACTACCAGCAACTATATGGTGGCCCATCCCCAGTTCCATGGGATCAGAACGACAGACAGACAGACAGACAAACAGAGATAAGGAAGGCAGGCCTGCCTGGTCTTTCTTTCTTTCTTATCCTTTTTAAAAAATGTTTATTTATTTATTTATTTATTTATTTATTTATTTATTTATTTATTTATTTATTAGATATAAGTACACTGTAGCTGTCTTCAGACACTCCAGAAGAGGGTGTCAGATTCTGGAGAATCTAAATCCCTCTTATGGTATGTATATGATGTACATGAACACAGCCTCACATATACTTCTAAAAATTTAAAGATTGGTTGGGCTACTGAAAGGGCTCAACAATTAACAGCACTGACTCCTCTTCCAGAGAACCTGGGATCAACTATCAGCAATTATATGGTGGCCCAACTCCAGTTCCAGGGGATCAGACAGAAAGACAGACAGACAGACAAGGATGGCAGGCCTGCCTGGTCTCTCTTTCGTTATTATCCTTTTTTAAAATGTTTATTTATTTATGAATTTATTAGATATAAGTACACTGTAGCTGTCTTCAGACACTGCAGAAGAGGGTGTCAGATTCTGGAGTATCTAAATCCCTCTTATGGTATGCATATGATGTACATAAACACAGCCTCACATATACTTCTAAAAATTTAAAGATGGGCGGGGCAACTGAGAGGGCTCAACAATTAACAGCATTGTCTCTTCTTCCAGAGAATCTGGGATCAACTACCAGCAACTATATGGTGACCCTTCTCCAGTTCCAGGGGATCAGATAGACAGACAGACAGACATACAGACAGACAGAGATAAGGATGGCAGGCCTGCCTGGTCTTTCTTTCTTTCTTTCTTATCCTTTTTAAAAAATGTTTATTAATTTACGTATGTATTTATTAGATATAAGTACACTGTAGCTGTCTTCAAACACTCCCGAAGAAGGTGTCAGATTCTGGAGAATCTATATCCCTCTTATGGTCTGCATATGATGTACATAAACACAGCCTCACATATACTTCTAAAAATTTAAAGATGGGTGGGGCCACTGAAAGGGCTCAACAATTAACAGCACTGACTCCTCTTCCAGAGAACCTGGAATCAACTACCAGAAATTATATGGTGGCCCATCTCCAGTTCCAGGGGATCAGACAGACAGACAGACAGACAGACAAGGATGGCAGGCCTGCCTGGTCTCTCTTTCTTTATTATCCTTTTTTAAAAATGTTTATTTGTTTATTTATGAATTTATTAGATATAAGTACACTGTAGCTGTCTTCAGACACACCAGAAGAGGGTGTCAGATTCTGGAGAATCTAAATCCCTCTTATGGTCTGCATATTCGGTACATAAACACAGCCTCACATATACTTCTAAAAATTTAAAGATGGGTGGGGCCACTGAAAGGGCTCAACAATTAACAGCACTGACTCCTCTTCCAGAGAACCTGGAATCAACTACCAGAAATTATATGGTGGCCCATCTCCAGTTCCAGGGGATCAGACAGACAGACAGACAGACAGACAAGGATGGCAGGCCTGCCTGGTCCCTCTTTCTTTATTATCCTTTTTTAAAAATGTTTATTTGTTTATTTATGAATTTATTAGATATAAGTACACTGTAGCTGTCTTCAGACACACCAGAAGAGGGTGTCAGATCTGGAGAATCTAAATCCCTCTTATGGTCTGCATATTCGGTACATAAACACAGCCTCACATATACTTCTAAAAATTTAAAGATGGGTGGGGCCACTGAAAGGGCTCAACAATTAACAGCATTGTCTCCTCTTCCAGAGAACCTGGGATCAACTACAAGCAACTCTATGGTGGCCCATCTCCAGTTCCAGGGGATCAGACAGACAGACAGACAGACAGAGATAAGGATGGCAGGCCTGCCTGGTCTTTCTTTCTTTCGTATCGTTTTTAAAAAATGTTTATTTATTTATTTATGTATTTATTAGATATAAGTACACTGTATACGTCATAGACACTACAAAAGACGGTGTCAGATTCTGGAGAATCTAAATTTCTCTTATGATCTGAATATGATGTACATAAACACAGCATCACATTTACTTCTAGAAATTTAAAGATGGGTGGGGCCACTGAAAGGGCTGAACAATTAACAGCATTGTCTCCACTTCAGAGGACCTGGGATCAACTGCCAGCAACTATATGGTGGCCCATCTCCAGTTCCAGGAGATCAGACAGACAGACAGACAGACAGAGAGACAGACAGACAGACAAAGATAAGAATGGCAGTCCTGCCTGGTCTTTCTTTCTTTCTTATCCTTTTAAAAAAATGTTTGTTTGTTTATTTATTTATTTATTTATTTATTTATTTATTTATTTATTTATTAGATATAAGTACACTGTAGCTGTCTTCAGACACTCCAGTAGAGGGTGTCCGATTCTGGAGAATCTATATCCCTCTTATGGTCTCCATATGATGTACATACACACAACCTCACATATACTTCTAAAAATTTAAAGATGTGTGGGGCAACTGAAAGGGCTCAACAATTAACAGCATTGTCTCCTCTACCAGAGATCCTGGGATCAACTACCAGCAACTATATGGTGTCCCATGTCCAGTACCAGGTGATCAGACAGACAGACAGAAAGACAAGGATAAGGATGGCAGGCCTGCCTGGTCTTTCTTTCTTTCTTATCCTTTTTAAAAAATGTTTATTTATTTATTTATGTATTTATTAGATATAAGTACAATGTAGCTGTCTTCAAACAATCCAGAAGAGGGTGTCAGATTCTGGAGAATCTAAATCCCTCTTATGGTCTGCATATGATGTACATAAACACAGCACAACTTTACTTCTAAAAATTCAAAGATGGGTGGGGCCACTTAAAGGGCTCAACAATTAACAGCATTGTCTCCTCTTCCAGAGAGCCTGGGATCAACTACCAGTAACTATATGGTGGCCCATCTCCAGTACCAGGGTATCAAACAGACAGACAGACAGACAGAGATAAGGATGGCAGGCCTGCCTGGTCTTTCTTTCTTTCTTATCCTTTTTAAAAAAAATTATTTTTTATATATGTATTTATTAGATATAAGTACACTGTAGCTGTCTTTAGACACTGCAGAAGAGGGTGTCAGATTCTGGAGAATCTAAATCCCTCTTAGGGTCTGCGTATGATGTACATAAACACAGACTCACATTTTCTTCTAAAAATTTAAAGATGGTTGGGGCCACTTAAAGGGCTCAACAATTAACAGCATTGTCTCCTCTTCCAGAGAACCTGGGATAAACTACCAGCAACACTATGGTGGCCCATCTCCAGTTCCAGGGTATCAGACAGACAGACAGACAGACAGAGATAAGGGTGGCAGGCCTGCCTGGTCTTTCTTTTTTCTTATCCTTTTTAAATAATGTTTTTTTAATTATTTATTTATGTATTTATTAGATATAAGTACACAGTAGCTGTCTTCAGACACTCCAGAAGAGGGTGTCAGATTCTGGAGAATCTAAATCCCTCTTATGGTCTGCATATGATGTACATAAACACAGCCTCACATATACTTCTAAAAATTTAAAGATGGGTAGGACCACTGAAAGGGCTCAACAATTAACATCATTGTCTCCTCTTCCAGAGAACCTGGGATCAACTACCAGCAACTATATGGTGGCCCATCTGCAGTTCCAGGGTATCAGACAGACAGACAGACAGAAAGAGATAAGGATGGAGGCCTGCCTGGTCTTTCTTTCTTACTTATACTTTTTAGAAAATGTTTATTTATTAATTTATGTATTTATTAGATATAAGTACACTGTAGCTGTCTTCAAACACTCTAGAAGAGGGTCTCATCTTCTGGAGAATCTAAATCCCTCTTATGGTCTGCATATGATGTACATAAACACAGCCTCGCATATACTTCTAAAAATTTAAAGATGGGTGGGCCCACTGAAAAAGCTAAACAATTAACAGCATTGTCTCTTCTTCCAGAGAACGTGGGATCAACTACCAGCAACTATATGGTGGCCCATCTCAAGTTCCAGGGGATAAGACAGACAGACAGACAGACAGAGATAAGGATGGCAGGCCTGCCTGATTTTTCTTTCTTTCTTATCCTTTTTAAAAAATGTTTATTTATTTATTTATTTATTTATTTGCTTATTTATTTATGTATTTATTAGATATAAGTACACTGTAGCTGTCTTCAGACTCTCCAGAAGAGGGTGTCAGATTCTGGAGAATCTATATCCCTCTTATGGTTGCATATGATGTACATGAACACAGCCTCACATATACTTCTAAAAATTTAAAGATGTGTGGGGCCACTGAAAGGGCTCAACAATTAACAGCATTGTCTCCTCTTCCAGAGAACCTGAAATCAACTACCAGCAACTATATGGTGGCCCATCTCCAGTTCCAGGGGATCAGACAGACAGACAGACAGAGATAAGGATGGCAGGCCTGCCTGGTCTTTCTTTCTTTCTTATCGTTTTAAAAAAATGTTTATTTAATTATTTATGTATTTATTAGATATAAGTACACTGTAGCTGTCTTCAGACTCGCCAGAAGAGGGTGTCAGATTCTGGAATATCTAAATCCCTCTTATGGTATGTATATGATGTACATAAACACAGCCTCACATATACTTCTAAAAATTTAAAGATGGGTTGGGCTACTGAAAGGGCTCAACAATTAACAGCACTGACTCCTCTTCCAGAGAACCTGGGATCAACTACCAGCAATTATATGGTGGCCCAACTCCAGTTCCAGGGGATCAGACAGAAAGACAGACAGACAGACAAGGATGGCAGGCCTGCCTGGTCTCTCTTTCGTTATTATCCTTTTTTAAAATGTTTATTTGTTTATTTATGAATTTATTAGATATAAGTACACTGTAGCTGTCTTCAGACACTCCAGAAGAGGGTGTCAGATTCTGGAGTATCTAAATCCCTCTTATGGTATGCATATGATGTACATAAACACAGCCTCACATATATTTCTAAAAATTTAAAGATGGGCGGGGCAACTGAGAGGGCTCAACAATTAACAGCATTGTCTCTTCTTCCAGAGAATCTGGGATCAACTACCAGCAACTATATGGTGACCCATCTCCATTTCCAGGGGATCAGATAGACAGACAGACAGACATACAGACAGACAGAGATAAGGATGGCAGGCCTGCCTGGTCTTTCTTTCTTTCTTATCCTTTTTAAAAATTGTTTATTAATTTACGTATGTATTTATTAGATATAAGTACACTGTAGCTGTCTTCAAACACTCCCGAAGAAGGTGTCAGATTCTGGAGAATCTATATCCCTCTTATGGTCTGCATATGATGTACATAAACACAGCCTCACATATACTTCTAAAAATTTAAAGATGGGTGGGGCCACTTAAAGGGCTCAACAATTAACAGCATTGTCTCCTCTTCCAGAGAACCTGGGATGAACTACCAGCAACTATATGGTGGCCCATCTCCAGTTCCAGGGGATCAGACAGACAGACAGACAGACAGAGATAAGGATGGCAGGCTTGCCTGGTCTTTCTTTCTTTATTATACTGTTGAAAAATTGTTTATTTATTTATTTATTCATTTATTTATTTTTATTTATGTATTTATTAGATATAAGTACACTGTAGCTGTCTTCAGACACTTCAGAAGATGTTGTCAGATTCTGGAGAATCTAAATCCCTCTTATGGTCTGCATATGATGTACATAAACACAGACTCACATATACTTCTAAAAATTTAAAGATGTGTGGGGCCACTGAAAGGACTCAACAATTAACAGCATTGTCTCCTCTTCCAGAGAACCTCGGATCAACTACCAGCAAATATATGGGGCCCATTCCAGTTCCAGGGGATCAGACTGACAGACAGACAGACAGACAGACAGAGATAAGGATGGCAGGCCTGCTGGTCTTTCTTTTTTTCTTATCCTTTTTAAAAAATGTTTATTTATTTATTTATTTATTTATTTATTTATTTATTTATTTATGTATTTATTAGATATATGTACACTATATCCATCATAGACACTCCAAAAGACGATGTCAGATTCTGGAGAATCTAAATCCCTCTTACGGTCTGAATATGATGTACATAAACACAGCATCACATTTACTTCTAGAAATTTAAAGATGAGTGGGGCCACTGAAAGGGCTGAACAATTAACAGAATTGTCTCCTCTTCAGAGTACCTGGGATCAACTACCAGCAACTATATGGTGGCCCATCTCCAGTTCCAGGAGATCAGATAGACAGACAGACAGAGAGACAGACAGACAGACAGAGATAAGGATGACAGTCCAGCCTGGTCTTTCTTTCTATCTTATTCTTTTTAAAAAAGTTTGTTTATTTATTTATTTATTTATTTATTTATTTATTTATTTATTTATTTATGTATGTATTTATTAGCTATAAGTACACTTTAGCTATCTTCAGACACTCCAGAAGAGGGTGTCAGATTCTGGAGAATCTATATCCCTCTTATGGTCTGCATATGATGTACATAAACACAGCCTCACATATACTTCTAAAAATTTAAAGATGTGTGGGGCCACTGAAAGGTCTCAACAATTAACAGCATTGTCTACTCATCAGAGATCCTGGGATCAACTACCAGCAACTATATGGTGGCCCATCTCCAGTTCCATGTTATCAGACAGACAGACAGAGAGACAAGGATAAGGATGGCAGGCCTGCCTGGTCTTTCTTTCTTATTTATCCTTTTAAAAAAATGTTTATTATTTATTTATGTATTTATTAGATATAAGTACAATGTAGCTGTCTTCAAACAATCCAGAAGAGGGTGTCAGATTCTGGAGAATCTAAATCCCTCTTATGGTCTGCATATGATGTACATAAACACAGCACAACTTTACTTCTAAAAATTCAAAGATGGGTGGGGCCACTGAAATGGCTCAACAATTAACAGCATTGTCTCCTCTTCCAGAGAGCCTGGGATCAACTACCAGCAACTATATGGTGGCCCATCTCCAGTACCAGGGTATCAAACAGACAGACAGACAGACAGAGATAAGGATGGCAGGCCTGCCTGGTCTTTCTTTCTTTCTTATCCTTTTTAAAAATATTTATTTTTTATATATGTATTTATTAGATATAAGTACACTGTAGCTGTCTTTAGACACTGCAGAAGAGGGTGTCAGATTCTGGAGAATCTAAATCCCTCTTAGGGTCTGCATATGATGTACATAAACACAGACTCACATTTTCTTCTAAAAATTTAAAGATGGGTGGGGCCACTGAAAGGGCTCAAAAATTAACAGCATTGTCTCCTCTTCCAGAGAACCTGGGATAAACTACCAGCAACACTATGGTGGCCCATCTCCAGTTCCAGGGTATCAGACAGACAGACAGACAGACAGAGATAAGGGTGGCAGGAATGCCTGGTCTTTCTTACTTTCTTATCCTTTTTAAAAAATGTTTATTTATTTATTTATTTATTTATTTATTTATTTATTTATTTATTAGATATAAGTAAACTGTAGTTGTCTTCAGACACTCCAGAAGAGGGTGTCAGATTCTGGAGAATCTAAATCCCTCTTATGGTCTGCATATGATGTACATAAACACAGCCTCACATATACTTCTAAAAATTTAAAGATGGGTGGGGCCACAGAAAGTGCTCAATAATTAACAGCATTGTCTCCTCTTCCAGAGAACATTGGATAAACTACCAGCAACTATATGGTGGCCCATCTCAAGTTCCAGGGTATCAGACAGACAGACAGACAGAAAGAGATAAGGATGGAGGCCTGCCTGGTCTTTCTTTCCTACTTATACTTTTTAGATAATGTTTATTTATTTATTTATGTATTTATTAGATATAAGTACACTGTAGCTGTCTTCAAACACTCTAGAAGAGGGTCTCATCTTCTGGAGAATCTAAATCCCTCTTATGGTCTGCATATGATGTACATAAACACAGCCTCGCATATACTTCAAAAAATTTAAAGATGGGTGGGCCCACTGAAAGGGCTCAACAATTAACAGCATTGTCTCTTCTTCCAGAGAACGTGGGATCAACTACCAGCAACTATATGGTGGCCCATCTCAAGTTCCAGGGGATAAGACAGACAGACAGACAGACAGAGATAAGGATGGAAGGCCTGCCTGATTTTTCTTTCTTTCTTATCCTTTTTAAAAAATGTTTATTTATTTGTTTATTTATTTATTTATTTGTTTATTTATTTATGTATTTATTAGATATAAGTACACTGTAGCTGTCTTCAGACTCTCCAGAAGACGGTGTAAGATTCTGGAGAATCTATATCCCTCTTATGGTTGCATATGATGTACATGAACACAGCCTCACATATACTTCTAAAAATTTAAAGATGTGTTGGGCCACTGAAAGGGCTCAACAATTAACAGCATTGTGTCCTCTTCCAGAGAACCTGAAATCAACTACCAGCAACTATATGGTGGCCCATCTCCAGTTCCAGGGGATCAGACAGACAGACAGACAGAGATAAGGATGGCAGGCCTGCCTGGTCTTTCTTTCTTTCTTATCGTTTTAAAAAATGTTTATTTAATTATTTATGTATTTATTAGATATAAGTACACTGTAGCTGTCTTCAGACACTCCAGAAGAGGGTGTCAGATTCTGGAGAATCTAAATCCCTCTTATGGTATGTATATGATGTACATGAACACAGCCTCACATATACTTCTAAAAATTTAAAGATTGGTTGGGCTACTGAAAGGGCTCAACAATTAACAGCACTGACTCCTCTTCCAGAGAACCTGGGATCAACTACCAGCAATTATATGGTGGCCCAACTCCAGTTCCAGGGGATCAGACAGAAAGACAGACAGACAGACAAGGATGGCAGGCCTGCCTGGTCTCTCTTTCGTTATTATCCTTTTTTAAAATGTTTATTTATTTATGAATTTATTAGATATAAGTACACTGTAGCTGTCTTCAGACACTGCAGAAGAGGGTGTCAGATTCTGGAGTATCTAAATCCCTCTTATGGTATGCATATGATGTACATAAACACAGCCTCACATATACTTCTAAAAATTTAAAGATGGGCGGGGCAACTGAGAGGGCTCAACAATTAACAGCATTGTCTCTTCTTCCAGAGAATCTGGGATCAACTACCAGCAACTATATGGTGACCCTTCTCCAGTTCCAGGGGATCAGATAGACAGACAGACAGACATACAGACAGACAGAGATAAGGATGGCAGGCCTGCCTGGTCTTTCTTTCTTTCTTATCCTTTTTAAAAAATGTTTATTAATTTACGTATGTATTTATTAGATATAAGTACACTGTAGCTGTCTTCAAACACTCCCGAAGAAGGTGTCAGATTCTGGAGAATCTATATCCCTCTTATGGTCTGCATATGATGTACATAAACACAGCCTCACATATACTTCTAAAAATTTAAAGATGGGTGGGGCCACTGAAAGGGCTCAACAATTAACAGCACTGACTCCTCTTCCAGAGAACCTGGAATCAACTACCAGAAATTATATGGTGGCCCATCTCCAGTTCCAGGGGATCAGACAGACAGACAGACAGACAGACAAGGATGGCAGGCCTGCCTGGTCTCTCTTTCTTTATTATCCTTTTTTAAAAATGTTTATTTGTTTATTTATGAATTTATTAGATATAAGTACACTGTAGCTGTCTTCAGACACACCAGAAGAGGGTGTCAGATTCTGGAGAATCTAAATCCCTCTTATGGTCTGCATATTCGGTACATAAACACAGCCTCACATATACTTCTAAAAATTTAAAGATGGGTGGGGCCACTGAAAGGGCTCAACAATTAACAGCACTGACTCCTCTTCCAGAGAACCTGGAATCAACTACCAGAAATTATATGGTGGCCCATCTCCAGTTCCAGGGGATCAGACAGACAGACAGACAGACAGACAAGGATGGCAGGCCTGCCTGGTCCCTCTTTCTTTATTATCCTTTTTTAAAAATGTTTATTTGTTTATTTATGAATTTATTAGATATAAGTACACTGTAGCTGTCTTCAGACACACCAGAAGAGGGTGTCAGATCTGGAGAATCTAAATCCCTCTTATGGTCTGCATATTCGGTAAATAAACACAGCCTCACATATACTTCTAAAAATTTAAAGATGGGTGGGGCCACTGAAAGGGCTCAACAATTAACAGCATTGTCTCCTCTTCCAGAGAACCTGGGATCAACTACAAGCAACTCTATGGTGGCCCATCTCCAGTTCCAGGGGATCAGACAGACAGACAGACAGACAGAGATAAGGATGGCAGGCCTGCCTGGTCTTTCTTTCTTTCGTATCGTTTTTAAAAAATGTTTATTTATTTATTTATGTATTTATTAGATATAAGTACAATGTAGCTGTCTTCAAACAATCCAGAAGAGGGTGTCAGATTCTGGAGAATCTAAATCCCTCTTATGGTCTGCATATGATGTACATAAACACAGCACAACTTTACTTCTAAAAATTCAAAGATGGGTGGGGCCACTTAAAGGGCTCAACAATTAACAGCATTGTCTCCTCTTCCAGAGAGCCTGGGATCAACTACCAGTAACTATATGGTGGCCCATCTCCAGTACCAGGGTATCAAACAGACAGACAGACAGACAGAGATAAGGATGGCAGGCCTGCCTGGTCTTTCTTTCTTTCTTATCCTTTTTAAAAAAAATTATTTTTTATATATGTATTTATTAGATATAAGTACACTGTAGCTGTCTTTAGACACTGCAGAAGAGGGTGTCAGATTCTGGAGAATCTAAATCCCTCTTAGGGTCTGCGTATGATGTACATAAACACAGACTCACATTTTCTTCTAAAAATTTAAAGATGGGTGGGGCCACTGAAAGGGCTCAACAATTAACAGCATTGTCTCCTCTTCCAGAGAACCAGGGATAAACTACCAGCAACACTATGGTGGCCCATCTCCAGTTCCAGGGTATCAGACAGACAGACAGACAGATAGAGATAAGGGTGGCAGGCCTGCCTGGTCTTTCTTTTTTCTTATCCTTTTTAAATAATGTTTTTTTAATTATTTATTTATGTATTTATTAGATATAAGTACACAGTAGCTGTCTTCAGACACTCCAGAAGAGGGTGTCAGATTCTGGAGAATCTAAATCCCTCTTATGGTCTGCATATGATGTACATAAACACAGCCTCACATATACTTCTAAAAATTTAAAGATGGGTAGGACCACTGAAAGGGCTCAACAATTAACATCATTGTCTCCTCTTCCAGAGAACCTGGGATCAACTACCAGCAACTATATGGTGGCCCATCTGCAGTTCCAGGGTATCAGACAGACAGACAGACAGAAAGAGATAAGGATGGAGGCCTGCCTGGTCTTTCTTTCTTACTTATACTTTTTAGAAAATGTTTATTTATTAATTTATGTATTTATTAGATATAAGTACACTGTAGCTGTCTTCAAACACTCTAGAAGATGGTCTCATCTTCTGGAGAATCTAAATCCCTCTTATGGTCTGCATATGATGTACATAAACACAGCCTCGCATATACTTCTAAAAATTTAAAGATGGGTGGGCCCACTGAAAAAGCTAAACAATTAACAGCATTGTCTCTTCTTCCAGAGAACGAGGGATCAACTACCAGCAACTATATGGTGGCCCATCTCAAGTTCCAGGGGATAAGACAGACAGACAGACAGACAGAGATAAGGATGGCAGGCCTGCCTGATTTTTCTTTCTTTCTTATCCTTTTTAAAAAATGTTTATTTATTTATTTATTTATTTATTTGCTTATTTATTTATGTATTTATTAGATATAAGTACACTGTAGCTGTCTTCAGACTCTCCAGAAGAGGGTGTCAGATTCTGGAGAATCTATATCCCTCTTATGGTTGCATATGATGTACATGAACACAGCCTCACATATACTTCTAAAAATTTAAAGATGTGTGGGGCCACTGAAAGGGCTCAACAATTAACAGCATTGTCTCCTCTTCCAGAGAACCTGAAATCAACTACCAGCAACTATATGGTGGCCCATCTCCAGTTCCAGGGGATCAGACAGACAGACAGACAGAGATAAGGATGGCAGGCCTGCCTGGTCTTTCTTTCTTTCTTATCGTTTTAAAAAAATGTTTATTTAATTATTTATGTATTTATTAGATATAAGTACACTGTAGCTGTCTTCAGACTCGCCAGAAGAGGGTGTCAGATTCTGGAATATCTAAATCCCTCTTATGGTATGTATATGATGTACATAAACACAGCCTCACATATACTTCTAAAAATTTAAAGATGGGATGGGCTACTGAAAGGGCTCAACAATTAACAGCACTGACTCCTCTTCCAGAGAACCTGGGATCAACTACCAGCAATTATATGGTGGCCCAACTCCAGTTCCAGGGGATCAGACAGAAAGACAGACAGACAGACAAGGATGGCATGCCTGCCTGGTCTCTCTTTCGTTATTATCCTTTTTTAAAATGTTTATTTGTTTATTTATGAATTTATTAGATATAAGTACAATGTAGCTGTCTTCAGACACTCCAGAAGAGGGTGTCAGATTCTGGAGTATCTAAATCCCTCTTATGGTATGCATATGATGTACATAAACACAGCCTCACATATACTTCTAAAAATTTAAAGATGGGCGGGGCAACTGAGAGGGCTCAACAATTAACAGCATTGTCCCTTCTTCCAGAGAATCTGGGATCAACTACCAGCAACTAT
>NW_028227278.1:8878929-8908929 GCF_978045245.1 Mus caroli | reverse complement strand
TATGATGTACATAAACACAGCCTCACATATACTTCTAAAAATTTAAAGATGGGTGGGGCCACAGAAAGTGCTCAATAAGTAACAGCATTGTCTCCTCTTCCAGAGAACATTGGATAAACTACCAGCAACTATATGGTGGCCCATCTCAAGTTCCAGGGTATCAGACAGACAGACAGACAGAAAGAGATAAGGATGGAGGCCTGCCTGGTCTTTCTTTCCTACTTATACTTTTTAGATAATGTTTATTTATTTATTTATGTATTTATTAGATATAAGTACACTGTAGCTGTCTTCAAACACTCTAGAAGAGGGTCTCATCTTCTGGAGAATCTAAATCCCTCTTATGGTCTGCATATGATGTACATAAACACAGCCTCGCATATACTTCAAAAAATTTAAAGATGGGTGGGCCCACTGAAAGGGCTCAACAATTAACAGCATTGTCTCTTCTTCCAGAGAACGTGGGATCAACTACCAGCAACTATATGGTGGCCCATCTCAAGTTCCAGGGGATAAGACAGACAGACAGACAGACAGAGATAAGGATGGAAGGCCTGCCTGATTTTTCTTTCTTTCTTATCCTTTTTAAAAAATGTTTATTTATTTGTTTATTTATTTATTTATTTGTTTATTTATTTATGTATTTATTAGATATAAGTACACTGTAGCTGTCTTCAGACTCTCCAGAAGACGGTGTAAGATTCTGGAGAATCTATATCCCTCTTATGGTTGCATATGATGTACATGAACACAGCTTCACATATACTTCTAAAAATTTAAAGATGTGTTGGGCCACTGAAAGGGCTCAACAATTAACAGCATTGTGTCCTCTTCCAGAGAACCTGAAATCAACTACCAGCACCTATATGGTGGCCCATCTCCAGTTCCAGGGGATCAGACAGACAGACAGACAGAGATAAGGATGGCAGGCCTGCCTGGTCTTTCTTTCTTTCTTATCGTTTTAAAAAATGTTTATTTAATTATTTATGTATTTATTAGATATAAGTACACTGTAGCTGTCTTCAGACACTCCAGAAGAGGGTGTCAGATTCTGGAGAATCTAAATCCCTCTTATGGTATGTATATGATGTACATGAACACAGCCTCACATATACTTCTAAAAATTTAAAGATTGGTTGGGCTACTGAAAGGGCTCAACAATTAACAGCACTGACTCCTCTTCCAGAGAACCTGGGATCAACTACCAGCAATTATATGGTGGCCCAACTCCAGTTCCAGGGGATCAGACAGAAAGACAGACAGACAGACAAGGATGGCAGGCCTGCCTGGTCTCTCTTTCGTTATTATCCTTTTTTAAAATGTTTATTTATTTATGAATTTATTAGATATAAGTACACTGTAGCTGTCTTCAGACACTGCAGAAGAGGGTGTCAGATTCTGGAGTATCTAAATCCCTCTTATGGTATGCATATGATGTACATAAACACAGCCTCACATATACTTCTAAAAATTTAAAGATGGGCGGGGCAACTGAGAGGGCTCAACAATTAACAGCATTGTCTCTTCTTCCAGAGAATCTGGGATCAACTACCAGCAACTATATGGTGACCCTTCTCCAGTTCCAAGGGATCAGATAGACAGACAGACAGACATACAGACAGACAGAGATAAGGATGGCAGGCCTGCCTGGTCTTTCTTTCTTTCTTATCCTTTTTAAATAATGTTTATTAATTTACGTATGTATTTATTAGATATAAGTACACTGTAGCTGTCTTCAAACACTCCCGAAGAAGGTGTCAGATTCTGGAGAATCTATATCCCTCTTATGGTCTGCATATGATGTACATAAACACAGCCTCACATATACTTCTAAAAATTTAAAGATGGGTGGGGCCACTGAAAGGGCTCAACAATTAACAGCACTGACTCCTCTTCCAGAGAACCTGGAATCAACTACCAGAAATTATATGGTGGCCCATCTCCAGTTCCAGGGGATCAGACAGACAGACAGACAGACAGACAAGGATGGCAGGCCTGCCTGGTCTCTCTTTCTTTATTATCCTTTTTTAAAAATGTTTATTTGTTTATTTATGAATTTATTAGATATAAGTACACTGTAGCTGTCTTCAGACACACCAGAAGAGGGTGTCAGATTCTGGAGAATCTAAATCCCTCTTATGGTCTGCATATTCGGTACATAAACACAGCCTCACATATACTTCTAAAAATTTAAAGATGGGTGGGGCCACTGAAAGGGCTCAACAATTAACAGCACTGACTCCTCTTCCAGAGAACCTGGAATCAACTACCAGAAATTATATGGTGGCCCATCTCCAGTTCCAGGGGATCAGACAGACAGACAGACAGACAGACAAGGATGGCAGGCCTGCCTGGTCCCTCTTTCTTTATTATCCTTTTTTAAAAATGTTTATTTGTTTATTTATGAATTTATTAGATATAAGTACACTGTAGCTGTCTTCAGACACACCAGAAGAGGGTGTCAGATCTGGAGAATCTAAATCCCTCTTATGGTCTGCATATTCGGTACATAAACACAGCCTCACATATACTTCTAAAAATTTAAAGATGGGTGGGGCCACTGAAAGGGCTCAACAATTAACAGCATTGTCTCCTCTTCCAGAGAACCTGGGATCAACTACAAGCAACTCTATGGTGGCCCATCTCCAGTACCAGGGGATCAGACAGACAGACAGACAGACAGAGATAAGGATGGCAGGCCTGCCTGGTCTTTCTTTCTTTCGTATCGTTTTTAAAAAATGTTTATTTATTTATTTATGTATTTATTAGATATAAGTACACTCTATACGTCATAGACACTACAAAAGACGGTGTCAGATTCTGGAGAATCTAAATTTCTCTTATGATCTGAATATGATGTACATAAACACAGCATCACATTTACTTCTAGAAATTTAAAGATGAGTGGGGCCACTGAAAGGGCTGAACAATTAACAGCATTGTCTCCACTTCAGAGGACCTGGGATCAACTGCCAGCAACTATATGGTGGCCCATCTCCAGTTCCAGGAGATCAGACAGACAGACAGACAGAGAGACAGACAGACAGACAAAGATAAGAATGGCAGTCCTGCCTGGTCTTTCTTTCTTTCTTATCCTTTTAAAAAATGTTTGTTTGTTTATTTATTTATTTATTTATTTATTTATTTATTTATTTATTTATTTATGTATTTATTAGATATAAGTACACTGTAGCTGTCTTCAGACACTCCAGTAGAGGGTGTCCGATTCTGGAGAATCTATATCCATCTTATGGTCTCCATATGATGTACATACACACAACCTCACATATACTTCTAAAAATTTAAAGATGTGTGGGGCAACTGAAAGGGCTCAACAATTAACAGCATTGTCTCCTCTACCAGAGATCCTGGGATCAACTACCAGCAACTATATGGTGTCCCATGTCCAGTACCAGGTGATCAGACAGACAGACAGAAAGACAAGGATAAGGATGGCAGGCCTGCCTGGTCTTTCTTTCTTTCTTATCCTTTTTAAAAAATGTTTATTTATTTATTTATGTATTTATTAGATATAAGTACAATGTAGCTGTCTTCAAACAATCCAGAAGAGGGTGTCAGATTCTGGAGAATCTAAATCCCTCTTATGGTCTGCATATGATGTACAGAAACACAGCCTCACATATACTTCTAAAAATTTAAAGATGGGTGGGCCCACTGAAAGGGCTCAACAATTAACAGCATTGTCTTCTCTTCCAGAGAACCTGGGATCAACTACCAGCAACTATATGGTGGCCGATCTCGAGTCCAAGGTGATCAGACAGACTGTAGACAGACAGACAGACAGACAGAGATAAGGATTTCAGGCCTGCCTGGTCTTTCTTTCTTTCTTATCCTGTTTAAAAAATGTTTATTTATTTATTTATTTATTTATTTATTTATTTATTTATTTATTTATTTATTTGATATAAGTACACTGTAGCTGCCTTCAGACACTCCAGAAGAGGGTTTCAGATTCTGGAGAATCTAAATCACATTTATGGTCTGCATATGATGTACATAAACACAGCCTCACATATACTTCTAAATATTTAAAGATGGGTGGCGCCACTAAAAGGGCTCAACAATTAACATCATTGGCTCCTCTTCCAGAGAACCTGGGATAAACTACCAGCAACACTATGGTGGCCCATCTCCAGTTCCAGGGAATCAGACAGACAGACAGACAGAGATAAGGGTGGCAGGCCTGCCTGGTCTTTCTTACTTTCTTATCCTTTTTAAAAATGTTTATTTATTTATTTATTTATTTATTTATTTATTTATTCATTCATTCATTCATTCATTTATTTATTTATGTATTTATTAGATATAAGTAAACTGTAGCTGTCTTCAGACACTCAGGAAGAGGGTGTCAGATTCTGGAGAATCTAAATCCCTCTTATGGTCTGCATATGATGTACATAAAAACAGCCTCACATATACTTCTAAAAATTTAAAGATGGGTTGGCCACAGAAAGGGCTCAACAATTAACAGCATTGTCTCCTCTTCCAGAGAACCTTAGATAAACTACCAGCAACTATATCGTGGCCCATCTCCAGTTCCAGTGTATCACACAGACAGACAGAGAGACACACATAAATATGGAGGCCTGCCTGGTCTTTCTTTCTTTCTTATCGTTTTTAAAAAATGTTTATTTATTTATTTATGTGTTTATTAGATATAAGTACACATTAGCTGTCTTCAGACACTCCAGAAGAGGGTGTCAGATTCTGGAAAATCTAAATCCCTCTTATGGTCTGCATATCATGTACATAAACACAGCCTCACATACACTTCTAAAAATTTAAAGATGGGTGGGACCACTGAAAGTGCTCAACAATTACCATCACTGTCTCCACTTCCAGAGAACCTGGGATCAACTATCAGCAAGTATATGGTGGCCCATCTCGAGTCCAAGGGGATCAGACAGACTGTAGACAGACAGACAGAGAGACAGAGATAAGGATGGCAGGCCTGCCTGGTCTTTCTTTCTTTCTTATCCTGTTTATAAAATGTTTATTTATTTATTTATTTATTTATTTATTTATTTATTTATTTATTTGATATAAGTACACTGTAGTTGTCTTCAGACACTCCAGAAGAGGGTGTCAGATTCTGGAGAATCTAAATCACATTTATGGTCTGCATATGATGTACATAAACACAGCCTCACATATACTTCTAAATATTTAAAGATGGGTGGGGCCAATGAAAGGGCTCAACAATTAACAGCATTGTCTCCTCTTCCAGAGAACCTGGAATCAACTACCAGCAACACTATTGTGGCCAATCTACAGTTCCAGGGTATCAGACAGACAGACAGACAGACAGACAGACAGACAGACAGACAGAGATAAGGGTGGCAGGCCTGCCTGGTCTTTCTTACTTTCTTATCCTTTTTAAAAAATGTTTATTTATTTATTTATTCATTTATTTATTTATTTATTTATGTATTTATTAGATATAAGTAAACTGTAGCTGTCTTCAGACACTCCAGAAGAGGGTGTCAGATTCTGGAGAATCTAAATCCCTCTTATGGTCTGCATATGATGTACATAAACACAGCCTCACATATACTTCTAAAAATTGAAAGATGGGTGGGGCTACAGAAAGGGCTCAACATTTAAAAGCACTGTCTCCTCTTCCAGAGAACCTTGGATAAACTACCAGCAACTATATGGTGGCCCACTTCCAGTTCCAGGGTTTCACACAGACAGACAGACAGACAGAGATAAGGGTGGCAGGCCTGCCTGGTCTTTCTTTCTGTCTTATCCTTTTTAAAAAATGTTTATTTATTTATTTATTTATTTGTTTATTTATTTATTTATGTATTTATTAGATATAAGTACACTGTAGCTGTCTTCAGACACTCCAGAAGAGGGTGTCAGATTCTGGAGAATCTAAATCACTCTTATGGTCTGATTATGATGTACATAAACACAGCCTCAGATATACTTCTAAAAATTTAATGAAGGGTGGGGCCACTGAAAGGGCTCAACAATTTACAGCATTGTCTCCTCTTCCACAGAACCTTGGATAAACTACCAGCAACTATATGGTGGCCCATATCCAGTACCAGAGGATCAGACAGACAGACAGACAGACAGACAGAGATAAGGATGGCAGGCCTGCCAGGTCTTTGTTTCTTTCTTATCCTTTTTAAAAAATTTTTATTTATTTATTTATTTATTTATTTATTTATTTATTTATTTATGTATTTATTAGATATAAGTACACTGTAGCTGTCTTCAGACACTCCAGAAGAGGGTGTCAGATTCTGGAGAATTTAAATCACTCTTATGATCTGCATATGATGTACATAAATTCAGCCTCACATTTACTTCTAAAAATTTAAAGATGGCTGTGGCCACTGAAAGGACTGAACAATTAACATCATTGTCTTCTCTTCCAGAGAACTTGGGAAAAACTACCAGCAAATATATGGTGGCCCATATCCAGTTCCAGAGGATCAGACAGACAGACAGACAGACAGACAGAGATAAGAATGGCAGGACTGCCTGATTTTACTTTCTTCCTTATCCTTTTTAAAAAATGTTTATTTATTTATTAATTTATTTATTTATGTATTTTTTAGATATAAGTACACTGTAGCTGTCTTAAGATCTCCAGTAGAGGGTGTCAGGTTCTGAAGAATCTAAAACCATCTTCTGGTCTGCATATGATGTACATAAACACAGCCTCAGATATACTTCTAAAAATTTAATGAAGGGTGGGGCCACTGAAAGGGCTCTACAATTAACAGCATTGTCTCCTCTTCCAGAGAACCTGGGATCAACTACCAGCAACTATATGGTGGCTCATCTCCAGTTCCCAGGGATCAGACAGACAGACAGACAGACAAACAGAGATATGGATGGCAGGCCTGCCTGGTCTTTCTTTTTTTCTTATCATTTAATTAAAAAAATATTTATTTATTTATTTATTTATTTATTTATGTATGTATGTATTTATTATATATAAGTACACTGTAGCTGTCTTCAGACACTCCAGAAGAGGGTGTCAGATTATGGAGAATCTAAATCCCTCTTATGGCCTGCATATGATGTACATAAACAGAGCCTCACATACAGTTCTAAACATTTAAAGATGGGTGGGGCCATTGAAAGGGCTCAACAATGAACAGCATTGTCTCCTCTTCCAGAGAACCTGGGATCAACTACCAGCAACTATATGGTGGCCCATCTCCAGTTCCAGGGGATCAGACAGACAGACATACAGACAGTCAGAGATAAGGATGGCAGGCCTGCCTGGTCTTTCTTTCTTTCTTATCCTTTTGAAAAAATGTTTACTTATTTATTTATTTATTTATTTATTTATTTATTAGATATAAGTACACTGTAGCTGTCTTCAGACACTCCAGAAAAGTGTGTCAGATTCTGGAGAATCTAAATCCCTTTTATGGTCTGCATATGATGTACATAAACACAGACTCATGTATACTTCTAAAAATTTAAAGATGGGTGGGGCCACTGAAAGGGCTCAACAATTAAAAGCGCTATCTCCTCTTCCAGAGAACCTGGGATCAACTACCAACAACTATATGGTGGCCCATCCCCAGTTCCATGGGATCAGAACGACAGACAGACAGACAGACAAACAGAGATAAGGAAGGCAGGCCTGCCTGGTCTTTCTTTCTTTCTTATCCTTTTTAAAAAATGTTTATTTATTTATTTATTTATTTATTTATATATTTATTTATTTATTTATTAGATATAGGTACACTGTAGCTGTCTTCAGACTCTCCAGTAGAGGGTGTTAGAATCTGGAGAATCTGAATCCCTCTTATGGTCTGCATATGATGTACATAAACACAGCCTCACATATACTTCTAAAAATTTAAAGAAGGTTGGGGCCACTCTAAAAGCTCAACAATTAACAACATTGTCTCCTCTTACAGAGAACCTGGGATAAACTACCAGCAACTATATGGTGGCCCATCTCCAGTCCAGTGGATCAGACAGACAGACAGACAGAGAGACAGAGATAAGGATGGCAGGCCTGCCTGGTCTTTCTTTATTTCTTATCCTTTAAAAAAAATGTTTGTTTATTTATTTATTTATTTATTTATTTATTTATTAGATATAAGTACACTGTAGCCGTCTTCAGACACTCCAAGAGAGGGTGTCAGATTCTGGAGAATCTAAATCCCTCTTATGGTCTGCATATGATGTACATAAACACAGCCTCACATATACTTCTAAAAATTTAAAGATGGGTGGGACCACTGAAAGGGCTCAACAATTAACATCACTGTCTCCACTTCCAGAGAACCTGGGATCAACTACCAGCAAGTATATAGTGGCCCACCTCCACGTCCAGGGGATCAGACAGACTGTCAGACAGACAGACAGACAGACAGAGATAAGGATGGCAGGCCTGCCTGGTCTTACTTTCTTTCTTATCCTTTTAAAAAATGTTTATGTATGTATGTATGTATTTATTTATTTATTTATTTATTTATTTATGTATGTATTTATTAGATATAAGTACAATGTAGCTGTCTTCACACAGTTCAGAAGAGGGTGTCAGATTCTGGAGTATCTAAATCCCTCTTATGGTCTGCATATGATGTACATAAACACAGCCTCACATATACTTCTAAAAATTTAAAGATGGGTGGGGCCACTGAAAGGGCTCAACAATTAACAGCATTGTCTCCTCTTCCGGAGAACCTGGGATCAACTACCAGCAACTATATGGTGGCCTATCTCCAGTTCCAAAGGATCATATAGAGAGAAAGACAGACAGAAAGAGATAAGGACTACAGACTTGCCTGGTCTTTCTTTCTTTCTTATCCTTTTTAAAAAATGTTTATTTATTTATTTATTCATGTATTTATTAGATATAAGTACACTGTAGCTATCTTCAGACACTCCAGAAGAGTGTGTCAGTTTATGGAGCATCTAAATCCCTCTTATGGTCTGCATATGATGTACATAAACACAGCCTCACATACACTTCTAAAAATTTAAAGATGGGTGGGCCATTGAAAGGGCTCAACAATTAACAGCATTGTCTCCTCTTCCAGAGAACCTCTGATTAACTACCAGCAACTATATGGTGGCCCATCCCCAGTTCCATGGGATCAGAACGACAGACAGACAGACAGACAAACAGAGATAAGGAAGGCAGGCCTGCCTGGTCTTTCTTTCTTTCTTATCCTTTTTAAAAAATGTTTATTTATTTATTTATTTATTTATTTATTTATTTATTTATTTATTTATTAGATATAGGTACACTGTAGCTGTCTTCAGACTCTCCAGTAGAGGGTGTTAGAATCTGGAGAATCTGAATCCCTCTTATGGTCTGCATATGATGTACATAAACACAGCCTCACATATACTTCTAAAAATTTAAAGAAGGTTGGGGCCACTCTAAAAGCTCAACAATTAACAACATTGTCTCCTCTTACAGAGAACCTGGGATAAACTACCAGCACCTATATGGTGGCCCATCTCCAGTCCAGTGGATCAGACAGACAGACAGACAGAGAGACAGAGATAAGGATGGCAGGCCTGCCTGGTCTTTCTTTATTTCTTATCCTTTAAAAAAATGTTTGTTTGTTTATTTATTTATTTATTTATTTATTTATTTATTTATTTATTTATTTATTAGATATAAGTACACTGTAGCCGTCTTCAGACACTCCAAGAGAGGGTGTCAGATTCTGGAGAATCTAAATCCCTCTTATGGTCTGCATATGATGTACATAAACACAGCCTCACATATACTTCTAAAAATTTAAAGATGGGTGGGACCACTGAAAGGGCTCAACAATTACCATCACTGTCTCCACTTCCAGAGAACCTGGGATCAACTATCAGCAAGTATATAGTGGCCCACCTCCACGTCCAGGGGATCAGACAGACTGTCAGACAGACAGACAGACAGACAGAGATAAGGATGGCAGGCCTGCCTGGTCTTACTTTCTTTCTTATCCTTTTAAAAAATGTTTATGTATGTATGTATTTATTTATTTATTTATTTATTTATTTATGTATGTATGTATTTATTAGATATAAGTACAATGTAGCTGTCTTCACACACTTCAGAAGAGGGTGTCAGATTCTGGAGTATCTAAATCCCTCTTATGGTCTGCATATGATGTACATAAACACAGCCTCACATATACTTCTAAAAATTTAAAGATGGGTGGGGCCACTGAAAGGGCTCAACAATTAACAGCATTGTCTCCTCTTCCAGAGAACCTGGGATCAACTACCAGCAACTATATGGTGGCCTATCTCCAGTTCCAAAGGATCATATAGAGAGAAAGACAGACAGAAAGAGATAAGGACGGCAGGCTTGCCTGGTCTTTCTTTCTTTCTTATCCTTTTTAAAAAATGTTTATTTATTTATTTATTCATGTATTTATTAGATATAAGTACACTGTAGCTATCTTCAGACACTCCAGAAGAGTGTGTCAGTTTATGGAGCATCTAAATCCCTCTTATGGTCTGCATATGATGTACATAAACACAGCCTCACATACACTTCTAAAAATTTAAAGATGGGTGGGGCCATTGAAAGGGCTCAACAATTAACAGCATTGTCTCCTCTTCCAGAGAACCTGGGATCAACTACCAGCAACTATATGGTGGCCCATCTCCAGTTCCAGGGGATCAGAGAGACAGACAGACAGTCAGATATAAGGATGGCAGGCCTGCCTGGTCTTTCTTTCTTTTTTATCCTTTTGAAAAAATGTTTACTTATTTATTTATTTATTTATTTATTTATTTATTTATTTATTTATTAGATATAAGAACACTGTAGCTGTCTTCAGACACTCCAGAAGAGGGTGTCAGATTCTGGAGAATCTAAATACCTCTTATGATCTGCATATGATATACATAAACACAGACTCAAGTATACTTCTAAAAATTTAAAGATGGGTGGGGCCACTGAAAGGGCTCAACAATTAAGAGCGTTGTCTCCTCTTCCAGAGAACCTGGGATCAACTACCAGCAACTATATGGTGGCCCATCTCCAGTTCCAGGGGATCAGACAGACAGACAGAGAGACACACAGACAGAGATAAGGAATGCAGGCCTGCCTGGTCTTTCTTTCTTTCTTATCCTTTTTAAAAAATGTTTACTTATTTATTTATTCATGTATTTATTATATATAAGTACACTGTAGTGTCTTCAGACACTCCAGAAGAGGGTGTCAGCTTCTGGAGAATCTAAATCACTCTTATGGTCTGAATATAATGTACATAAACACAGCCTCACAATTACTTCTAAAAATTTAAAGATGAGTGGCACCACTGAAAGCGGTAAACAATTAACAGCATTGTCTCCTCTTTCAGAGAACCTGGGATCAACTACCAGCAACTATATGCTGGCCCATTTCCAGTACCAGAGGAAAAGACAGACAGACAGACAGACAGACAGACAGACAGACAGACAGAGATAAGGATGGCAGGCCTGCCAGGTCTTTCTTTCTTTCTTATCTTTTTAAAAAATGTTTATTTATTTATTTATTTATTTATTTATTTATTTATTTATTTATGTATTTATTAGATATAAGTACACTGTAGCTGTCTTCAGACACTCCAGAGAGGGTGTCAGATTCTGGAGATTCTAAATCCCTCTTATGGTCTGCATATGATGTACATAAACACAGCCTCACATATACTCCTAAAAATTTAAAGATGGGTGGGGCCACTGAAAGGGCTCACAATTAACAGCACTGACTCCTCTTCCAGAGAACCTGGGATCAACTACCAACAACTATATGGTGGCCTATCTTCAGTTTCAAAGGATCATATAGATAGACAGACAGACAGACAGAGATGAGGATGGCAGGCCTGCCTGGTCTTTCTTTCTTTCTTATCCAATTGAAAAAATGTTTACTTATTAATTAATTAATTAATTAATTTATTTATTTATTTATTAGATATAAGTACACTGTAGCTTTCTTCAGACATTCCAGAAGAGGGTGTCAGATTCTGGAGAAACTAATACCTCTTATGTTCTGCATATGATGTACATAAACACAGACTCAAGTATACTTCTAAAAATTTACAGATGGGTGGGGCCACTGAATGGGCTCAACAATTAACAGCATTGTCTCCTCTTCCAGAGAACCTGGGATCAACTACCAGCAACTATATGGTGGCCCATCTGCAGTTCCAGGGGATCAGACAGACAGACAGACAGAGATAAGGAAGGCAGGCCTGCCTGGTCTTTCTTTCTTACTTATCCTGATTAAAAAATGTTTATTTATTTATTTATTTATTTATTTATTTATTTATGTATTTATTAGATATAAGTACACTATAGCTGTCTTCAGACACTCCAGAAGAGGGTGTCAGATTCTGAAGAATTTAAATCACTCTTAGGGTCTGCATATGATGTACATAAATACAGCCTCACATTTACCTCTAAAAATTTAAAGATGGTTGGGGCCACTGAAAGGGCTCAACAATTCACAGCATTGTCTCCTCTTCCAGAGAACCTGGGAAAAACTACCAGCAAATATATGGTGGCCCATATCCAGTTCCAGAGGATCAGACAGACAGACAGACAGACAGACAGAGAGAGATAAGGATGGCAGGCCTGCCTGATTTTTCTTTCTTTCTTATCCTTTTTAAAAAATGTTTATTTATTTATTAATTAATTTATTTATGTATTTATTAGATATAAGTACACTGTAGCTGTCTTCAGACACTCCAGTAGAGGGTGTCAGATTCTGAAGAAATTAAAACCATCTTCTGGTCTGCATATGATGTACATAAACATAGCCTCAGATATACTTCTAAAAATTTAATGAAGGGTGGGGCCACTGAAAGGGCTCAACAATTAAAAGCATTATGTCCTATTCCAGAGAACCTGGGATCAACGACCAGCAACTATATGGTGGCTCATCTCCAGTTCCCTGGGATCAGACAGACAGACAGACAGACAAACAGAGATATGGATGGCAGGTTTGCCTGGTCTTTCTTTTTTTCTTATTCTTTGAAAAAATATTTATTTATTTATTTATTTATTTATTTATTTATTTATTTATTTATTAGATATAAGTACACTGTAGCTGTCTGCAGACACTCCAGAAGAGGGTGTCAGATACTGGAGAATCTAAATCCTTCTTATGGTCTGCATATGATGTACATAAACACAGCCTCACATATAATTCTAAAAATTTAAAGATGGGTGGGACCATGAAAGGGCTCAACAATTAACATCATTGTCTCCTCTTCCAGAGAACCTTGGATCAACTATCAGCAACTATATGGTGGCCCATCTGCAGTTCCAGGGGATCAGACAGACAGACAGACAGACAGACAGAGATAAGGATGGCAGGCCTGCCATGTCTTTCTTTCTTACTTATCCTTTTTAAAAAATGTTTATTTATTTATTTAATTATTTATTTATTTATTAGATATAAGTACACTGTAGCTGTCTTCAGACAGTCCAGAAAAGGGTGTCAGATTCTGGAGAATCTAAATCCCTCTTATGGTCTGCATATGAAGTACATAAACACAGCCTAACATACAGTTCTAAATATTTAAAGATGGGTGGGGCCATTGAAAGGGCTCAACAATGAACAGCATTGTCTCCTCTTCCAGAGAACCTCGGCTCAACTACCAGCAACTATATGGTGGCCCATCTACAGTTTCAGGGGATCAGACAGACAGACAGACAGACAGACAGACAGACAGACAGACAGAGATATGGATGGCAGGCCTGCCTGGTCTTTCTTTCTTTCTTATCCTTTTGAAAAAATGTTTACTTATTTATTTATTTATGTATTTATTAGATATAAGTACACTGTAGCTGTCTTCAGACACTCCAGAAGAGGGTGTCAGAGTCTGGAGAATCTAATTCCCTCTTATGGCCTGCATATGATGTACATAAACACAGACTCACGTATACTTCTAAAAGTTTAAAGATGTGTGGGGCCACTGAGAGGGCTCAAAAATTACCATGACTGTCTCCACTTCCAGAGAACCTGGGATCAACTATCAGCAACTATATAGTGGCCCACCTCCAGTTCCAGGGGATCAGACAGACTGTCAGACAGACAGACAGACAGACAGACAGAGATAAGGATGGCAGGCCTGCCTGGTCTTTCTTTCTTTCTTATCCTGTTTTAAAAATGTTTATTTTTTTTATTTTTTTATGTATTTATGTATTTATTAGATATAAGTACACTGTAGCTGTCTTCAGACACTCCAGAAGAGGGTGTCAGATTCTGGAGAATCTAAATCCCTCTTATGGTCTGCATATGATGTACATGAACACAGCCTCACATATAATTATAAAAATTTAAAGATGGGTGGGACCACTGAAAGGGCTCAACCATTAACATCATTGTCTACTCTTCCAGAGAACCTGGGATCAACTACCAGCAACTATATGGTGGACCATCTGCAGTTCCAGGGATCAGACAGACAGACAGACAGACAGAGATAAGGATGGCAGGCTTGCCAGGTCTTTCTTTCTTACTTATCCTCTTTAAAAAATGTGTATTTATTTATTTATTTATTTATTTATTTATTTATTTATTTATGTATTTATTTGATATAAGTACACTGTAGCTGTCTTCAGACAGTCCAGGAAAGGGTGTCAGATTCTGGAGAATCTAAATCCCTCTTATGGTCTGCATATGATGTACATAATCACAGCCTCACAAATACTTCTAAACATTTAAAGATGGGTGGGGCCACTGAAAGGGCTCAACAATTAACAGCATTGTCTCCTCTTCCAGAGAACCTGGGAAAAACTAACAGCAAATATATGGTGGCCCATATGCAGTTCCAGAGGTTCAGACAGACAGACAGACAGACAGACAGAGATAAGGATGGCAGGCCTGCCTGATTTTTCTTTCTTTTTTATCCTTTATAAAAAATGTTTATTTATTTATTAATTTATTTATTTATGTATTTATTAGATATAAGTACACTGTAGCTGTCTTCAGAAACTCCAGTAGACGGTGTCAGATTCTGAAAAATCTAAAACCATCTTCTGGTCTGCATATGATGTACATAAACACAGCCTCAGATATACTTCAAAAATTTTAATGAAAGGTGGGGCCACTGAAAGGGCTCAACAATTAACAGCATTATCTCCTCTTCCAGAGAACCTGGGATCAACTACCAGCAACTATATGGTGGCCCATCTCCAGTTCCAGAGGATCAGACAGACAGACAGACAGACAGATATAAGGATGGCAGGCCTGCCTGGTCTTTCTTTCTTTCTTATCCTTTTGAAAAAATGTTTACTTATTTATTTATTTATGTATTTATTAGATATAAGTACACTGTAGCTGTCTTCAGACACTCCAGAAGAAGGTGTCAGATTCTGCAGAATCTAAATCCCTCTTATGGTCTGCATATATGTACATAAACACAGCCTCACATATACTTCTAAAAATTTAAAGATGGGTGGGACCACTGAAAGGTCTCAACAATTAACAGCATTGTCTCCTCTTCCATAGAACCTGGGATCAACTACCAGCAACTATATGGTGGCCCATATCCAGTATCAGAGGATCAGACAGACAGACAGACAGACAAACAGACAGAGATAAGGATGGCAGGCCTGCCAGGTCTTCTTTCTTTCTTATCCTTTTTAAAAAATGTTTATTTATTTATTTATTTATTTATTTATTTATTTATTTATTTATTTATTTATTTATTCGATATAAGTACACTGTAGCTGTTTTCAGACACTCCAGAAGAGGGTGTCAGATTCTGGAGAATCTAAATCCCTCTTATGGTCTGCACATGGTGTACCTAAAGAGAGCCTCACATATACTTCAAAAATTTAAAGAAGGGTGGGGCCACTGAAAAAGCTCAACAATTAACAGCATTGTCTCCTCTTCCAGAGAACCTGGGATCAACTACCAGCAACTATATGGTGTCCCATCTCCATTTCTCAGGGATCAGACAGACAGACAGGCAGACAGAGCTAAGGAGGGCAGGCCTGCCTTTTCTTTCTTTCTTATCCTTTTAAAAAATGTTTATTTAATTATTTATTTATGTATTTATTAGATATAAGTACACAGTAGCTGTCTTCAGACACTCAAGAAGAGGGTGTCAAATTCAGGAAAATCTAAATCACTCTTATGGTCTGCATACCTTCAGTGGTGGCTCAAGCTCTTAATGAGAGCACTCTGTAGGCATAGGCAGTCAGTTTCTGAGTTCGAGGCCACCCTGGTGAAAGACAGGGTTAGGCAGGGCTAGGGAAGGCTAGGGAAGTCTAGGGAAGGCTAGGGAAGGCTAGGGTAGGCTAGGCAAGGCTAGGGTAGGCTAGGGTAGGCTAGGGTAGGCTAGGGAAGGTTAGGGTAGGCTAGGGTAGGCTAGGGTAGGCTAGGGTAGGCTAGGGTAGGCTAGGGTAGGCTAGGGTAGGCTAGGGTAGGCTAGGGTAGGCTAGGGAAAGAAAGAAAGACAGAAAGAAAGAAAGGAAGAAAGAAAGAAAGAAAGAAAGAAAGAAAGAAAGAAAGAAAGAAAGAAAGAAAGAAAGAAAGAAAGAAAGAAAAAGGTTTTATAAAAAGTGTTAAAGTTTTTAAAAATTAAAAAAAAAAATACCAGATCACCATCACACAGCATTGGCTGTCTTCAGGTGTATCCTTTCAGCCTCCAAAACAAAAAGCAATGGCTGGCTGTCTTCAGGTGTATCCTATTCTCCAGTCTTATTTCCAACCTAAGAGCTGGGCTGAGCTGCCTCATTATGTAATTGCAAACCTTCCTTGGTTTGTCTTTTCCATTTCTAAGACTAACAGGCCTTTTTCTATTTAGAGAATATGCTCATGACTGTACTTTAGATATAGTAAATATAACTGTTGCTTATAAAACTTGTTTTCTAGGAATTTTTAAAGGGCAATGGCAGAGTTTATTTTTTAAAAATATTTTGCATTTATTTATTTGTGTGAGTGATGAAGCTCAGGTCTTCAAACTCGTCAGGAGGTATGATTACCTCCCCTCTCTCTCAACCCCTCTCTCTCCTCTCTCAATGATTGTGTAAGAATGTTTTGCATGTGTATGCTGTGCCCACAGACTCCAGAACAGAGTATTAGATCCCCTGGAACTGGAGATGGGCCACCATATATAATACTGGTAATTGAGCCCAGGTTCTCTGGAAGAGGAGACAATGCTCTTAATTGTTGAGCCCTCTCTGTAGCCACATCTTTCTTTCTTTTTTTTTTTGAGTATATGTGAGGCTGTGTTTATATACATCATATGCAGACAATAGGAATGATTTAGATTCTTCAGAATCTGACACCCTCTTCTGGACTGTCTGAAGATAGCTACAGCATACTTAAATATAATAAATATATAAATCTTTAAAAAGAAAAGGAAAAGTAAAAAAGAAAGAACAGGCCTGCCATATGCATGTTCATAGAGGAAAATGGAAGAGACCCCAATCTAACCTCAGCAGGGTGCTTCCTTCTGGATGGTAGCTCACAGTTTCATCCCAGCAAGACAGGCAAATCACTGAGTTCAAGGACAGTAAGGTTCAGGACAGCCAAGGTTAGGAAGGAAAAGGGTCTATGTTGAGAATAAATCGACAAAACAACAACTAGGAAAAAGAAGTGACAGTGTAACTTGGGGTAGGGTACCAAAAAGAGAAAGCTTTCTGTTACCACTTACAAACAGCAGTAGAATTGCACCCTTCTGCCCAGGTCCCTGCCTTCCTTTCTAGGAATTCTAAGGATGCCAGGGGGTGGGGCAATCCAGATTAACTTTTTAATAACAAAGACTTGGTCTTTGATGTCTAGAGGAAGCCCTTCTCAGTGCCTTTAACTACCACTGAACTTTCAGGGCTGTGACTCAACTGTAACAAGGAACAGGGCTAAGAACCTGCAGCCTTTGAAAACAACTATTTTTTTAAAGAGGGGGACACAAATCAGCAGTAGAACCCCTCAGGTTCAGCCATAATACTTGTTAGGGAAACAGCCTCAATGTCCGGAGCTGAGGTCTCATGGGTGAACTGCTTCAAGCTCTGAGTATCATTGAAAGAAAGAAAAGTTATCATGTGGTTGCTTAATTTATTTATTTTATTATTTCTATTTTTTGTTTTCTTTTGTTTTGTTTTAGAAAAGGCCTCAGTCTGTAGCTATGGCTGACCTAGGACAGACTACATGTGTTAATTAGGGTTTCACAGCTGAGAAACAGACCATACCTATGTAAGACTTAGAAAACCCAACATTCAGTGGTGGCTTGAGCTCTTAATGAGAGCACTCTGGAGGCAGAAGCAGTCAGTTTCTGACTTCGAGGCCAGCCTGGTTAAAGACAGGGATAGGCAGGGCTAGGCAAGGCAGGGCTGGGCTAGGCTAGGCAAGGCAAGGGGCTAGGCTAGGCTACGCAAGGGGCTAGGCAAGACAGACAGACAGAGAGAAAGACAGACAAGGATGGAAGGCCTGCCTGGTTTTTCTTTCTTCCTTATCCTTTTAAAAAATGTTTATTTATTTATTTATTTATGTATGTATGTATTTATTAGATATAAGTACACTGTAGCTGTCTTCAGACACTCCAGAAGAGTGTGTCAGATTCTGGAGAATCTAAATCCCTCTTATGGTCTGCATATGATGTACAAAAACACAGCCTCACATATACTTCTAAAAATTTAAAGATGGGTGGGGCCACTGAAAGGGCTCAACAATTAACAGCATTGTCTCCTCTTCCAGAGAACCTGGGATCAACTACCAGCAACTATAAGGTAGCCCATCTCCAGTTCCCGGGGATCAGTCAGACAGACAGACAGACAGAGATAAGGATGGCAGGCCTGCCTGGTCTTTCTTTCTTACTTATCCTTTTTAAAACATGTTTATTTCTTTATTTATGTATTTATTAGATATAAGTACATTGTAGCTGTCTTCAGACACTCCAGAAGAGTGTGTCAGATTCTGGAGAATCTAAATCCCTCTTATGGTCTGCATATGATGTACATAAACACAGCCTCATATATACTTCTAAAAATTTAAAGATGGGTGGGGCCACTGTAAGGGCTCAACAATTAACAGCATTGTCTCCTCTTCCAGAGAACCTGGGATCAAGTACCAGCAAAAATATGGTGGCCCATGTCCAGTTTCAGGGGATCAGACAGACAGACAGACAAACAGAAAAGGATGGCAGGCCTGCCTGGTTTTTCTTTCTTTCTTATCCTTTTAAAAACATGTTTATTTATTTATTTATGTATTTATTAGATATAAGTACACTGTAGCTGTCTTCAGACACTCCGAAGAGGGATCAGATTCTGGAGAATGTAAATCCCTCTTATGGTCTGCATATGATGTACATAAACACAGCCTCACAAATACTTCTAAAAATTTAAAGATGGGTGGTGCCACTGAAAGGGCTCAAAAATTTACAGCCTTGTCTCCTCTTGCAGAGAATCTGGGATCAACTACCAGCAACTATATGGTGGCCCACTCCAGTTCCAGGGTATCAGACAGACAGACAGACAGACAGAGATAAGGATGGCAGGCCTTCCTGGTCTTTCTTTTTTTCTTATCCTTTTTAATAATGCTTATTTATTTATTTATTTATTTATGTATTTATTAGATATAAGTACACTGTAGCTGTCTTCAGACACTCCAGAAGAGAGTGTCAGATTCTGGAGAATCTAAATCCCTCTTATTGTCTGCATATGATGTACATAAACACAGCCTCACATTTACTTCTAAAAATTAAAGATGGGTGTTGCCACTGAACGGCTCAAAAATTAACAGCATTGTCTCCACTTCCAGAGAACCTGAGATCAACTACCAGCAACTATATGGTGGCCCATCTCCTGTTCCAGGGGATCAGACAGAGAGACAGACATACAGACAGATAGAGATAAGGATGGCAGGCCTGCTTCGTCTTTCTTTCTTTCTTATCCTTTTTAAGAAATGTTTATTTATTTATTTATGTATTTATTAGATATAAGTACACTGTAGCTGTCTTCAGACATCAGGAAGAAGGTGTCAGATTCTGGAGAATCTAAATCCCTCTTATGGTCTGAATATGATGTACATAAACACAGACTCACATTTACTTCCAAAAATTAAAGATGTGTGGGGCCACTGTATGGGCTCAACCATTAACAGCATTGTTTCCTCTTCCAGAGAACCTGGGATCAACTACCAGCAACTATATGGTGGCCCATCTCCAGTTCCAGAGGATCAGACAGAGAGACAGACAGACAGACATATAGAGATAACGATGGCAGGCCTGCCTGGTCTTTCTTTCTTATCCTTTTTAAGAAATGTTTATTTACTTCTTTATGTATTTATTAGATAAAAGTACACTGTAGCTATCTTCAGACACTCCAGAAGAGGGTGTCAGATTCTGGAGAATCTAAATCCCTCTTATGGTCTGCATATGATGTACATAAACACAGCCTCACATATACTTCTAAAAATTTACAGATGGGTGGAGCCACTGAAAGGGCTCAACAATTAACCGCATTGTCTCCTCTTCCAGAGAACCTGGGTTCAACTTCCAGCACCTATATGGTGGCCCATCTCCAGTTCCAGGGTATCAGAGAGATAGACAGACAGACAGACAGAGAGACAGAGATGAGGAAGGCAGGCCTCCCTGGTCTTTCTTTCTTTCTTATCCTTTTAAAAAATGTTTATTTATATATTTATTTATTTATTTATTTAGTTATTTAGTTATTAGATATAAGTACACTGTGTCTGTCTTCAGACACTCCAGAAGATGGTGTCAGATTCTGGAGAATCTAAATCCCTCTTATGGTCTGTATATGATGTACATAAACACAGCCTCACATATACTTCAAAAATTTAAAGATGTATGGGGTCACTGAAAGGGCTTAACAATTAACAGCATTATCTCCTCTTCCAGACAACCTGGGATCAACTACCAACAACTATATGGTGGCTCATCTCCAGTTCTAAGGTATCAGACAGAAAGACAGACAGACAGACAGACAAGGGTGGCAGGCCTGCCTGGTTTTTTTTCTTTCTCATCCTTTTTAAAAATGTTTATTTATTTATTTATGTATTTATTAAATATAAGTACACTTTAGCGGTCTTCAGACACTCCAGGAGAGGGTGTCAGATTCTGGATAATCTAAATCCCTCTTATGGTGTGCATATGATGTACATAAACACAGACTCACATTTACTTCCAAAAATTTAAAGATGTGTGGGGCCACTGAAAGGGCTCAACAATTAACAGCATTGTCTCCTCTTCCAGAGAAACTGGGATCAACTACCAGCAACTATATTGTGGCCCATCTCCAGTTCCAGTGGATCAGAAAGACAGACAGACAGACAGACAGACAGACAGAGATAAGGATGCCAGGCCTGCCTGGTCTTTCTTTATTTCTTATCCTTTAAAAAAAATGTTTATTTATTTATTTATTTATTTATTTATTTATTTATTTATTTATGTATTTATTAGATATAAGTACACTGTAGCTGCCTTCAGACACTCCAGAAGAGGGTTTCAGATTCTGGAGAATCTAAATCCCTCTTATGGTCTGCATATGATGTACATAAACACAGCCTCACATATACTTCTAAAAATTTAAAGATTGGTGGGACCACTGAAAGGGCTCAACAATTACCATCACTGTCTCCACTTCCAGAAAACCTGGTATCAACTATCAGCAACTATATAGTGGCCCACCTCCAGTTCCAGGGGATCAGACAGACTGTCAGACAGACAGACAGAGATAAGGATGGCAGGCTTGCCTGGTCTTTCTTTCTTTCTTATCCTTTTGAAAAAATGTTTGCTTATTTTTTTATTTATGTATTTATTAGATATAAGTACACTCTAGCTGTCTTCAGACACTCCAGAAGACGGTGTCAGATTCTGGAGAATCTAAATCCCTCTTTTGGCCTGCATATTATGTACATAAACACAGACTCACGTATACTTGTAAAAATTTAAAGATGTGTGGGGCCACTGAGAAGAATGGGAGGGTAGGGAAGTGGGGGGAGGTATGGGGGACTTTTGGGATAGCATTGGAACTGTAATTGAGGAAAATATGTAATAAAAAAAACAGTGAAAAACAAAACAAAACAATTAACAGCATTGTCTCCTCTTCTAGAGAATCTGGGATCAACTACCAGCAACTATATTGTGGCCCTTCTCCAGTTCCAGGGTATCAGACAGACAGACAGACAGACAGACAGACAGACAGACAGAGATAAGGATGGCAGGCCTGCCTGGTCTTTCTTTCTTTCTTATCCTTTTTAAAAAAATGTTTATTTATATATTTATTTATTTATTTATTTATTTATTTATTTATTTATTTATTTATTAGATATAAGTAAACTGTAGCTATCTTTAGACACTCCAGAAGAGGGTGTCAGATTCTGGAGAATCTAAATCCCTCTTACGATCTGCATATGATGTATATAAACACAGCCTCACATTTTCTTCTAAAAATTTAAAGATGGGTGTGGCTTGGAATAAGATGAGTAACCCTGAAAAAGTCAAAAAATGAAAAATCACACTGTAGGATTTGGAATATGGTGAGAAACCCTGAAAAAGTCGAAAAATGAGAAAAGCATGCAGGAGTACCTGGAATATGGTGAGAAACACTGAAAAAGTCTTAAATGAGAATATCACACTCTAGGACTTGGAATATGGTGAGAAACCCTGAAAATGTCGAAAAATGAGAAAATCATGCAGTAGGACCCAGAATATGGTGAGAAACCCTGAAAAAAAAGTCAAAAAATAAGAAAATCACGCAGTAGGACCTGGAAGCTGGTGAGAAACCCTGAAAAAGTCGAAAAATGAGAAAATCAATCTGTAGGATCTGGAATATGGTGAGAAACCCTGAAAAATTCGAAAAAAGCAAAAATCACATTCTAGGACTTGGAATATGTTGAGAAACCCTGAAAAAGTCAAAAAATGAGAAAATCACACTGTAGGACTTGGAATATGGTGAGAAACCCTGAAAAAGTCGAAAAATGAGAAAATCACACTGTAGGACTTGGAATATGGTGAGAAACCCTGAAAAAGTCGAAAAATGAGAAAATCACGCAGTAGGACCTGGGATTTGGTGAGAAACACTGAAAAAGTCTTAAAATAGAAAATCACACTGTAGTACTTGGAATATGGTGAAAAATACTGAAAAAGTCTTAAAATGAGAAAATCACACCTTAGGACCTGGAATATGGTGAGAAACCCTGAAAAGGTCAAAAAATGAGAAAAATCACACTGTAGTACATGGAATATGGGTAGAAACTCTGAAAAAGTCGCAAATTATAAAATGACAGTGTAGGGCCTGGAATATGTTGAGAAAACCTGAAATATTCGAAAAATGAGAAAATGACAATGTAGAACCTGGAATACCGTAAGAAACCCTGAAAAAGTTAAAAAATGAGAAAATCATGTAGTAGGACCCAGAATATGGTGAGAAATCCTGAAAAAAGTCGAAAAATGAGAAAATCACGCAGTAGGACCTGGAAGCTGGTGAGAAACCCTGAAAAAGTCGAAAAATGAGAAAATCAAACTGTAGGACCTGGAATATGTTGAGAAACCCTGAAAAATACGAAAAAGGCAAAAATCACACTCTAGGACTTGGAATATGATGAGAAACCGTGAAAAAGTCAAAAAATGAAAAAATCACAATGTAGTACCTGGAATATGGTGAGAAACACTAAAAAATATTAAAATGAGAAAATCACCCAGTAGGACCTGGAATGAGGTGAGAAACCCTGAAACAGTCGAAATATAAGAAAATCAAACTTGTAGTACATGCAATATGGTGACAAACACTGAAAAAGTCGAAAAATGAGAATATCACACTCTAGGATTTGGAATATGATGAGAAACCCTGAAAAATTCAAAAAATGAGAAAATCACACTGTAGGACTTGGAATATGGTGAGAAACCCTCAAAAAGTCGAAAAATGAGAAAATCATGCACTAGGATCCAGAATATGATGAGAAACACAGAAAAAGTCTTAAAATGAGAAAATCACACTGTAGGACCTGGAATATGGTAAGAAACCCTGAAAATGTCGAAAAATGAGAAAATGACACTGTAGGAGCTGGAATATGGTGAGAAGTCATGAAAAAGTCAAAAAAAAAAAGAAATACAAACTTGTAGGACTTGCAATATGGTGAGAGACCCTGAAAAAGTCTTAAAATGAGAAAATCACACTGTAGGACTTGGGATATGGTGAGAAACCCTGAAAAAGTCGAAAAATTAGAAAATCAAACTGTAGTACCTGGTATATGGTGAGAAACACTAAAAAAGTATTAAAATGAGAAAATCACACAGTAGGACCTGGAATATGGTGAGAAACCCTGAAACAGTTCAAAAATAAGAAAATAAAACTTGTAGTACATGCAATATGGTGAGAAACACTGAAAAAGTCGAAAAATGAGAATATCACACTCTAGGACTTGGAATATGATGAGAAACCCAGAAAAAGTCTAAAAATGAGAAAATCACACTGTAGGACTTGGAATATGGTGAGAAACCCTGAAAAAGTCGAAAAATGAGAAAATCACACTGTAGTACCTAGAATATGGTGAGAAACACTGAAAAAGTCTAAAAATAAGATAAAACTTGTAGTACCTGAAATATGATGAGAAACCCTGAAAAAGTCAAAAAATTAGAAAATCAAATTGTAGGAACTGGAATATGCTGAGAATCCCTGAAAAATTCGAAAAATGCGAAAATCACACTAGGACTTGGAATACGATGAGAAACCCTGAAAAAGTCAAAAAATGAGAAAATCACACTGTAGTACCTGGAATATGGTGAGAAACACTGAAAAAGTCTAAAAATAAGATAAAACTTGTAGTACCTGAAATATGGTGAGGAACCCTAAAAAAGTCAAAAAATGAGAAAATCACACTGTAGGACTTCGAATATGATGAGAAACCGTGAAAAAGTAAAAAAATGAGAAAAATACACTGTAGGAGCTGGAATATGGAGAGAAACCCTGAAAAGGTTAAAAAATTAGAATATCACAATTGTAGGACCTCCAATATGGTGAGAAACCCTGAAAAAGTTGAAAAATGAGAAAACCACACTGTAGGACCTGGAATATGGTGAGAAACACTGAAAAATTCAAAAAATGAGAAAATCACACAGTAGGACCTAAATATGGTGAGAAATCCTGAAAAGGTCAAAAAATGAGAAAAATCACACTGTAGTACATGGAATATGGGTAGAAACTCTGAAAAAGTCGCAAATTATAAAATGACAGTGTAGGGCCTGGAATATGTTGAGAAAACCTGAAATATTCGAAAAATGAGAAAATGACAATGTAGAACCTGGAATACCGTAAGAAACCCTGAAAAAGTTAAAAAATGAGAAAATCACACTCTAGGACTGGAATATGGTGAGAAACCCTGAAACATCGAAAAATGAGAAAATCATGTAGTAGGACCCAGAATATGGTGAGAAATCCTGAAAAAAGTCGAAAAATGAGAAAATCACGCAGTAGGACCTGGAAGCTGGTGAGAAACCCTGAAAAAGTCGAAAAATGAGAAAATCAGACTGTAGGACCTTGAATATGTTGAGAAACCCTGAAAAATACGAAAAAGGCAAAAATCACACTCTAGGACTTGGAATATGATGAGAAACCGTGAAAAAGTCAAAAAATGAAAAAATCACACTGTAGTACCTGGAATATGGTGAGAAACACTAAAAAAGTATTAAAATGAGAAAATCACCCAGTAGGACCTGGAATGAGGTGAGAAACCCTGAAACAGTCGAAATATAAGAAAATCAAACTTGTAGTACATGCAATATGGTGACAAACACTGAAAAAGTCGAAAAATGAGAATATCACACTCTAGGATTTGGAATATGATGAGAAACCCTGAAAAATTCAAAAAATGAGAAAATCACACTGTAGGACTTGGAATATGGTGAGAAACCCTCAAAAAGTCGAAAAATGAGAAAATCATGCACTAGGATCCAGAATATGATGAGAAACACAGAAAAAGTCTTAAAATGAGAAAATCACACTGTAGGACCTGGAATATGGTAAGAAACCCTTAAAATGTCGAAAAATGAGAAAATGACACTGTAGGAGATGGAATATGGTGAGAAGTCATGAAAAAGTCAAAAAAAAAAAAAAAAAAAGAAATGCACACTTGTAGGACCTGCAATATGGTGAGAGACCCTGAAAAAGTCTTAAAATGAGAAAATCACACTGTAGGACTTGGGATATGGTGAGAAACACTGAAAAGGTCGAAAAATTAGAAAATCAAACTGTAGTACCTGGTATATGGTGAGAAACACTAAAAAAGTATTAAAATGAGAAAATCACACAGTAGGACCTGGAATATGGTGAGAAACCCTGAAACAGTTCAAAAATAAGAAAATAAAACTTGTAGTACATGCAATATGGTGAGAAACACTGAAAAAGTCAAAAAATGAGAATATCACACTCTAGGACTTGGAATATGATGAGAAACCCAGAAAAAGTCTAAAAATGAGAAAATCACACTGTAGGACTTGGAATATGGTGAGAAACCCTGAAAAAGTCGAAAAATGAGAAAATCACACTGTAGTACCTAGAATATGGTGAGAAACACTGAAAAAGTCTAAAAATAAGATAAAACTTGTAGTACCTGAAATATGATGAGAAACCCTGAAAAAGTCAAAAAATTAGAAAATCAAATTGTAGGAACTGGAATATGCTGAGAATCCCTGAAAAATTCGAAAAATGCGAAAATCACACTCTAGGACTTGGAATACGATGAGAAACCCTGAAAAAGTCAAAAAATGAGAAAATCACACTGTAGTACCTGGAATATGGTGAGAAACACTGAAAAAGTCTAAAAATAAGATAAAACTTGTAGTACCTGAAATATGGTGAGGAACCCTAAAAAAGTCGAAAAATGAGAAAATCACACTGTAGGACTTCGAATATGATGAGAAACCGTGAAAAAGTAAAAAAATGAGAAAAATACACTGTAGGAGCTGGAATATGGAGAGAAACCCTGAAAAGGTTAAAAAATTAGAATATCACAATTGTAGGACCTCCAATATGGTGAGAAACCCTGAAAAAGTTGAAAAATGAGAAAACCACACTGTAGGACCTGGAATATGGTGAGAAACACTGAAAAATTCAAAAAATGAGAAAATCACACAGTAGGACCTAAATATGGTGAGAAACCGTGAAACAGTCGAAATATAAGAAAATCAAACTTGAAGTACCTGCAATATGGTGAGAAACCCTGAAAAAGTCGAAAAATGAAAAAATCACACTGTAGGATTTGGAATATGATGAGAAACCATGAAAAAGTCAAAAATGAGAAAAATATACTGTAGGAGTTGGAATGTGGTGAGAAAAACTGAAAAAGTCGAAGAATAAGAAAATCACACAAGTAGGACCTCCAATATGGTGAGAAACCCTGAAAAAGTCGAAAAATGAGAAAATTACAGAGTAGGACATGGAATATGGTAAGAACCCTTTAAAAGTCGGAAAAAAAGAAAATCACACTGTAGGATTTGGAATATGATGAGAAAACCTGAAAAAGTCAAAAAATGAGAAAATCACACTGTAGTACCTGGAATATTTTGAGAAAACACTGAAAAAGTCTAAAAATGAGAAAATCACACAGTAGGACTTGGAATATGGTGAGAAACCCTGAAACAGTCGAAAAATAAGAAAATCAAACTTGTAGTACCTGCAATATGGTGAGAAAACCTGAAAAAGTCGACAAATGAGAAAATCATACTGTAGGACCTGCAATAGGGTGAGAAATTCTGAAAAGTCAAAAAATGAGAAAATCACACTGTAGGACTTGGAATATGATGAGAAAACCTGAAAAAATCTAAAAATGAGAAAATCACACTCTAGGAGCTGGAATATGGTGAGAAACCCTGAAAAGTCAAAAAAAGAGAAAAATCACACTGTAGGACCTGGAATATGGTGAGAAAACATGAAAAATTCAAAAAGGAGAAAATCACACTCTAGGACTTGGAATATGATGAGAAAACCTGAAAAAGTCCAAAAATGAGAAAATCACACTGTAGGACTTCGAATATGGTGAGAAACTCTGAAAAAGTAAAAAAAATGAGAAAATCACCCTGTAGGACTTGGAATATGGTGAGAAACCCTGAAAAAGTCAAAAAATGAGAAAAATCACACTGTAATACATGGAATATGGTGAGAAACTCTGAAAAAGTCGCAAATTAGAAAATGACAGTGTAGGACCTGGAATATGTTGAGAAAACCTGAAATATTCAAAAAATGAGAAAATGACAATGTAGAACCTGGAATAAGTAAGAAACCCCGAAAATTTTAAAAAAAGAGAAAATCGCACTGTAGGACCTGGAATATGGTGAGAAACAGTGAAAAAGTCAAAAAATGAGAATATCACACTCTAGGACTTGGAATATGGTGAGAAACCCTGAAAAAGTCAAAACATGAGAAATTCATGCAGTAGGACCCAGAATATGGTGAGAAACCCTGAAAGAAGTCGGAAAATGAGAAAATCAGGCAGTAGGACTTGGAAGCTAGTGAGAAACCCTGAAAAAGACGAAAAGTGAGAATAACAAACTGTAGGACCTGGAATATGTTGAGAAACCCTGAAAAATTCGAAAAAAGCAAAAATCACACTCTAGGACTTGGAATGTGATGAGAAATCCTGAAAAAGTAAAAAAATGAGAAAATCACACTGTAGTACCTGGAATATGGTAAAAAAAGTATTAAAATGAGAAAATCACACAGTAGGACCTGGAATATGGTGAGAAACTCTGAAAAAGTCGAAACATGAGAAAATCACGCAGTAGCCTGGAATATGGTGAGAAACCCTGAAAAAGTCGAAAAATGAGAAAATCACGCAGTAGTACCTGGAATATGGTGAGAAACACTGAAAAAGTCTTAAAATGAGAAAATCACACTGTAGGACCTGGGATATGGTGAGAAACTCTGAAAATGTCGAAAAATAAGAAATTCACACTTGTAGGACCTGCAATATGGTGAGAAACCCTGAAAAAGTCAAAAAATGAGAAAATCACACTGTAGGACTTGGAATAAAATGAGAAACCGTGAAAAGACAAAAAATGACAAAAGTACACGGTAGGAGATGGAATATGGAGAGAAACCGTTAAAAAGTAGAAAAATAAGATATACACACTTGTAGGACATGCAATATGGTGAGAGACCCTGAAAAAGTCTTAAATGAGAAAATCACACTGTAGTACCTGGAATATGGTGAGAAACCCTGAAAAAGTCCAAAAATAAGATATTCACACGTGTAGGACCTGCAATATGGTGAGAAACCCTGAAAAAGTTGAAAAATGAGAAAATCACACTGTAGGACTTGGAATAAGATGAGACACCCTGAAAAAGTCAAAAAATGAGAAAATTTCACTGTAGGACTTGGAATAAGATGAGAAACCCTGAAAAAGTTGAAAAATGAGAAAATCACAATGTAGAAGATGGAATATGGTGAGCAATCCTGAAAAAGTCAAAAAATGAGAAAATCACACTGTGGAACCTGGAATATGGTGAGAAACTCTGAAAAAGGCGAAAAATTGGAAAAATCACACTCTAGGACTTGGAATATGATGAGAAACCCTGAAAAAGTCAAAAATGAGAAAATCAGACTGTAGTAGCTGGAATATGGTGAGAAACATTGAAAAAGTCTCAAAATGAGAAAATCACACAGTTGGACCTGCAATATGGTGAGAAAAACTGAAACAGTCGAAAAATAAGAAAATCAAACTTGTAGTCCCTGCAATATGGTGAGAAACCCTGAAAAATTCCAAAAATGAGAAAATCACACTGTAAGATTTAGAATATGATGAGAAACACTGAAAAAGTCAAAAAATGAGAAAAAATACACTGTAGAAGCTGGAATATGGTGAGTAAACCCTGAAAAAGTCGAAAAATAAGAAAATCACACTTGTAGAACCTCCAATATGTTGAGAAACCCTGAAAAAGTCTTAAAATGAGAAAATCACACTGTAGGACTTGAAATAAGATGAGAAACCCTAAAAAAGTCGAAAAATGAGAAAAATACACTGAAGGAGTTGGAATATGTTGAGAAACCCTGAAAAAGTCTTAAAATGAGAAAATCGCACTGTAGGA
>NW_028227278.1:8806237-8878829 GCF_978045245.1 Mus caroli | reverse complement strand
TGTCTTTTTCACGGTTTCTCATTTTATTCCAGTCCTACAGTGTGATTTTCTCATTTTTTGACTTTTTCAGGGTTTCTCACCATTTTGCAGGTCCTACAAGTGTGAATTTCTTATTTTTCGACATTTTCAGAGTTTCTCACCATATCCCAGGTCCTACAGTGTGATTTTCTCATTTTAAGACTTTTTCAGTGTTTCTCACCATATTCCAGGTACTTCTGCGTGATTTTCTCATTTTTCGACTTTTTCAGGGTTTCTCACCATATTCCAGGCTACTGCGTGATTTTCTCATGTTTTCGACTTTTTCAGAGTTTCTCACCATATTCCAGGTCCTACTGTGTGATTTTCTCATTTTAATACTTTTTTACCATATTCCAGGTACTACAGTGTGATTTTCTCATTTTTTTACTTTTTCAGGATTTCTCATCACATTCCAAGTCCTAGAGTGTTATTTTTGCTTTTTTCGAATTTTTCAGGGTTTCTCAACATATTCCAGGTCCTACAGTTTGTTATTCTCACTTTTCGTCTTTTTCAGGGTTTCTCACTAGCTTCCAAGTCCTACTGCCTGATTTTCTCATTTTCCGACTTCTTTCAGGGTTTCTCACCATATTCTGGGTCCTACTGCATGAATTTCTCATGTTTTGACTTTTTCAGGGTTTCTCACCATATTCCAAATCCTAGAGTGTGATATTCTCATTTTTTGACTTTTTCAGTGTTTCTCACCATATTCCAGGTCCTACAGTGCGATTTTCTCTTTTTTTAAAATTTTCGGGGTTTCTTACTTATTCCAGGTTCTACATTGTCATTTTCTCATTTTTTGAATATTTCAGGTTTTCTCAACATATTCCAGGTCCTACACTGTCATTTTCTAATTTGCGACTTTTTCAGAGTTTCTCACCATATTCCATGTATTACAGTGTGATTTTTCTCATTTTTTGACTTTTTCAGGGTTTCTCACCATATTCCAAGTCTTACAGGGTGATTTTCTCATTTTTTGACTTTTTCAGAGTTTCTCACCATATTCGAAGTCCTACAGTGTGATTTTCTCATTTTTGGACTTTTTTAGGTTTTCTCATCATATTCCAAGTCCTAGAGTGTGATTTTCTCCTTTTTGAATTTTTCATGTTTTCTCACCATATTCCAGGTCCTACAGTGTGATTTTTCTCTTTTTTTGACTTTTCAGGGTTTCTCACCATATTCCAGCTCCTACAGTGTGATTTTCTCATTTTTAGATTTTTTCAGGTTTTCTCATCATATTCCAAGTCCTACAGTGTGATTTTCTCATTTTTTGACTTTTTCAGAATTTCTCACCATTGCAGGTCCTACAGTATGATTTTCTCATTTGTCGACTTTTTCAGGTTTTCTCACCATATTGCAGGTACTACAAGTTTGATTTTCTTATTTTTCGACTGTTTCAGGGTTTCTCACCATATTCCAAGTCCTACTGTGTGATTTTCTCATTTTTAGACTTTTTCAGTGTTTTCTCACAATATTCCAGGTACTACAGTGTGATTTTCTCATTTTTTGACTTTTTCAGGTTTTCTCATCATATTCCAAATCCTACAGTGTGATTTTCTCTTTTTCCGACTTTTAAAGGGTTTCTTACCATATTCCATGTCCTACTCTGTAATTTTCTCATTTTTCGACTTTTTCAGGGTTTCTCACCATATTGGAGGTCCTACTTGTGTGATTTTCTCATTCTTCGACTTTTTCAGTTTTTCTCACCACATTCCAACTCCTACAGTATATTTTTCTCATTTTTGACTTTTTCATGGTTTCTCATCATATTCCAAATCCTACAGTGTGATTTTTTCATTTTTCGACTTTTTCAGGGTTTCTCACCATATTGCAGGTACTTCAAGTTTGATTTTCTTATATTTCGACTGTTTCACGGTTTCTCACCATATTTAGGTCCTACTGTGTGATTTTCTCATTTTTTGAATTTTTCAGTGTTTCTCACCATATTCCAGGTCCTACAGTGTGGTTTTTTCATTTTTCAACTTTTTCAGGGTTTCTCACCATATTGGAGGTCCTACAATTGTGATATTCTAATTTTTTAACCTTTTCAGGGTTTCTCTCCATATTCCAGCTCCTACAGTGTATTTTTCTCATTTTTTTACTTTTTCACGGTTTCTCATCATATTCGAAGTCCTACAGTGTGATTTTCTCATTTTTCGACTTTTTTAGGGTTCCTCACCATATTTCAGGTACTACAAGTTTTATCTTATTTTTAGACTTTTTCAGTGTTTCTCACCATATTCCAGGTACTACAGTGTGATTTTCTCATTTTTTGACTTTTTCAGGGTTTCTCATCGTATTCCAAGTCCTAGAGTGTGATTTTCGCATTTTTCGAATTTTTCAGGGATTCTCAGCATATTCCAGTTCCTACAATTTGATTTTCTAATTTTTTGACTTTTTCAGGGTTTCTCATCATATTTCAGGTACTACAAGTTTTATCTTATTTTTAGACTTTTTCAGTGTTTCTCACCATATTCTAGGTACTACAGTGTGATTTTCTCATTTTTCGACTTTTTCAGGGTTTCTCACCATATTCCAAGTCCTACAGTGTGATTTTCTCATTTTTAGACTTTTTCTGGGTTTCTCATCATATTCCAAGTTCTAGAGTGTGATATTCTCATTTTTCGACTTTTTCAGTGTTTCTCACCATATTGCATGTACTACAAGTTTTATTTTCTTATTTTTGAACTGTTTCAGGGTTTCTCACCATATTCCAGGTCCTACTGTGTGATTTTCTCATTTTAATACTTTTTTAGTGTTTCTCACCATATACCAGGTACTACAGTTTGATTTTCTAATTTTTCGACCTTTTCAGTGTTTCTCACCATATCCCAAGTCCTACAGTGTGATTTTCTCATTTTAAGACTTTTTCAGGGTCTCTCACCATATTGCAAGTCCTACAAGTGTGTATTTCTTTTTTTTTTTTTTTTTGAATTTTTCATGACTTCTCACCATATTCCAGCTCCTACAGTGTCATTTTCTCATTTTTCGACATTTTCAGGGTTTCTTACCATATTCCAGGTCCTACAGTGTGATTTTCTCATTTAAAGACTTTTTCTGTGTTTCTCATCATATTCTGGATCCTAGTGCATGATTTTCTCATTTTTCGACTTTTTGAGGGTTTTCACCATATTCCAAGTCCTACAGTGTGATTTTCTCATTTTTTGAATTTTTCAGGGTTTCTCATCATATTCCAAATCCTAGAGTGTGATATTCTCATTTTTCGACTTTTTCAGTGTTTGTCACCATCTTGCATGTACTACAAGTTTGATTTTCTTATATTTCGACTGTTTCAGGGTTTCTCACCTCATTCCAGGTCCTACTGGGTGATTTTCTCATTTTAATACTTTTTTAGTGTTTCTCACCATATTCCAGGTACTACAGTATGATTTTTTCATTTTTTGACTTTTTTACGGTTTCTCATCATATTCCAAGTCCTAGAGTGTGATTTTTGCCTTTTTCGTATTTTTCAGGGTTTCTCAACATATTCCAGGTCCTACAGTTTGATTATCTCATTTTTCGACTTTTTCAGGGTTTCTCACCAGCTTCCAGGTCCTACTGCGTGATTTTCTCATTTTTCGACTTTTTTCAGGATTTCTCACCATATTCTGGGTCCTACTACATGATTTTCTCATTTTTTAACTTTTTCAGGGTTTCTTACGGTATTCCAGGTTCTACATTGTCATTTTCTCATTTTTCGAATATTTCAGGTTTTCTCAACATATTCCAGGCCCTACACTGTCATTTTATAATTTGCGACTTTTTCAGAGTTTCTACCCATATTCCATGTACTTCAGTGTGATTTTTCTCATTTTTTGACCTTTTCAGGGTTTCTCACCATATTCCAGGTCCTAAGGTGTGATTTTCTCATTTTAAGACTTTTTCAGTATTTTTCACCATATTCCAAGTACTACAGTGTGATTTTCTATTTTAAGACTTTTTCAGTGTTTCTCACCATATTCCAAGTCCTACAGTGTGATTTTCTCATTTTTCGACTTTTTCAGGGTTTCTCACCATATTCCAAGTCCTACAGTGTGATTTTCTCATTTTTCGACTTTTTCAGGGTTTCTCACCATATTCCAAGTCCTACAGTGTGATTTTCTCATTTTTTGACTTTTTCAGGGTTTATCAACATATTCCAAGTCCTAGAGTGTGATTTTTGCTTTTTTCGAATTTTTCAGGGTTTCTCACCATATTCCAGATCCTACAGATTGATTTTCTCATTTTTCGACTTTTTCAGGGTTTCTCACCAGCTTCCAGGTCCTACTGCGTGATTTTCTTATTTTTTGACTTTTTTTTCAGGGTTTCTCACCATATTCTTTGTCCTACTGCATGATTTTCTCATTTTTCGACATTTTCAGGGTTTCTCACCATATTCCAAATCCTAGAGTGTGATATTCTCATTTAAGACTTTTTCAGTGTTTCTCACCATATTCCAGGTACTCCTGCATGCTTTTCTCATTTTTCGACTTTTTCAGGGTTTCTCACCATATTCCAAATCCTACAGTGTGATTTTTCATTTTTTGACTTTTTCAGGGTTACTCATCTTATTCCAAGCCACACCCATCTTTAAATTTTTAGAAGAAAATGTGAGGCTGTGTTTATATACATCATATGCAGATCGTAAGAGGGATTTAGATTCTCCAGAATCTGACACCCTCTTCTGGAGTGTCTAAAGATAGCTACAGTTTACTTATATCTAATAAATAAATAAATAAATAAATAAATAAATAAATAAATAAATAAATATATAAATAAACATTTTTTTAAAAAGGATAAGAAAGAAAGAAAGACCAGGCAGGCCTGCCATCCTTATCTCTGTCTGTCTGTATGTCTGTCTGTCTGTCTGATACCCTGGAACTGGAGAAGGGCCACCATATAGTTGCTGGTAGTTGATCCCAGATTCTCTAGAAGAGGAGACAATGCTGTTAATTGTTTTGTTTTGTTTTTCACTGTTTTTTTTATTACATATTTTCCTCAATTACATTTCCAATGCTATCCCAAAAGTCCCCCATACCTCCCCCCACTTCCCTACCCTCCCATTCTTCTCAGTGGCCCCACACATCTTTAAATTTTTTGAAGTATACGTGAGTCTGTGTTTATGTACATAATATGCAGGCCAAAAGAGGGATTTAGATTCTCCAGAATCTGACACCGTCTTCTGGAGTGTCTGAAGACAGCTAGAGTGTACTTATATCTAATAAATACATAAATAAAAAATAAGCAAACATTTTTTCAAAAGGATAAGAAAGAAAGAAAGACCAGGCAAGCCTGCCATCCTTATCTCTGTCTGTCTGTCTGACAGTCTGTCTGATCCCCTGGAACTGGAGGTGGGCCACTATATAGTTGCTGATAGTTGATACCAGGTTCTCTGGAAGTGGAGACAGTGATGGTAATTGTTGAGCCCTTTCAGTGGTCCCACCAATCTTTAAATTTTTAGAAGTATATGTGAGGCTGTGTTTACGTACATCATATGCAGACCATAAGAGGGATTTAGATTCTCCAGAATCTGAAACCCTCTTCTGGAGTGTCTGAAGGCAGCTACAGTGTACTTATATCTAATAAATACATAAATAAATAAATAAATAAATAAATAAATAAATAAATAAATAAACATTTTTTTAAAGGATAAGAAATAAAGAAAGACCAGGCAGGCCTGGCATCCTTATCTCTGTCTGTCTGTCTGTCTGTCTTTCTGATCCACTGGAACTGGAGATGGGCCACAATATAGTTGCTGGTAGTTGATCCCAGGTTCTCTGGAAGAGGAGAAAATGCTGTTAATTGTTGAGCCCTTTCAGTGGCCCCACACATCTTTAAATTTTTGGAAGTAAATGTGAGTCTGTGTTTATGTACATCATATGCACACCATAAGAGGGATTTAGATTATCCAGAATCTGACACCCTCTCCTGGAGTGTCTGAAGACCGCTAAAGTGTACTTATATTTAATAAATACATAAATAAATAAATAAACATTTTTAAAAAGGATGAGAAAGAAAAAAAACCAGGCAGGCCTGCCACCCTTGTCTGTCTGTCTGTCTGTCTTTCTGTCTGATACCTTAGAACTGGAGATGAGCCACCATATAGTTGCTGGTAGTTGATCCCAGGTTGTCTGGAAGAGGAGATAATGCTGTTAATTGTTGAGCCCTTTCAGTGACCCCATACATCTTTAAATTTTTGAAGTATATGTGAGGCTGTGTTTATGTACATCATATACAGACCATAAGAGGGATTTAGATTCTCCAGAATCTGACACCATCTTCTGGAGTGTCTGAAGACAGACACAGTGTACTTATATCTAATAAATAAATAAGTAAATAAATAAATAAATAAATAAATATATAAATAAACATTTTTTAAAAAGGATAAGAAAGAAAGAAAGACCAGGGAGGCCTGCCTTCCTTATCTCTGTCTCTCTGTCTGTCTGTCTGTCTGTCTATCTGTCTGATACCCTGGAACTGGAGATGGGCCACCATATAGGTGCTGGAAGTTGAACCCAGGTTCTCTGGAAGAGGAGACAATGCGGTTAATTGTTGAGCCCTTTCAGTGGCTCCACCCATCTGTAAATTTTTAGAAGTATATGTGAGGCTGTGTTTATGTACATCATATGCAGACCATAAGAGGGATTTAGATTCTCCAGAATCTGACACCCTCTTCTGGAGTGTCTGAAGATAGCTACAGTGTACTTTTATCTAATAAATACATAAATAAGTAAATAAACATTTCTTAAAAAGGATAAGAAAGAAAGACCAGGCAGGCCTGCCATCGTTATCTCTATATGTCTGTCTGTCTGTCTCTCTGTCTGATCCTCTGGAACTGGAGATGGGCCACCATATAGTTGCTGGTAGTTGATCCGATGTTCTCTGGAAGAGGAGACAATGCTGTTAATGGTTGAGCCCATACAGTGGCCCCACACATCTTTAATTTTTGGAAGTAAATGTGAGTCTGTGTTTATGTACATCATATTCAGACCATAAGAGGGATTTAGATTCTCCAGAATCTGACACCTACTTCCTGATGTCTGAAGACAGCTACAGTGTACTTATATCTAATAAATACATAAATAAATAAATAAACATTTCTTAAAAAGGATAAGAAAGAAAGAAAGACGAAGCAGGCCTGCCATCCTTATCTCTATCTGTCTGTATGTCTGTCTCTCTGTCTGATCCCCTGGAACAGGAGATGGGCCACCATATAGTTGCTGGTAGTTGATCTCAGGTTCTCTGGAAGTGGAGACAATGCTGTTAATTTTTGAGCCGTTCAGTGGCAACACCCATCTTTAATTTTTAGAAGTAAATGTGAGGCTGTGTTTATGTAAATCATATGCAGACAATAAGAGGGATTTAGATTCTCCAGAATCTGACACTCTCTTCTGGAGTGTCTGAAGACAGCTACAGTGTACTTATATCTAATAAATACATAAATAAATAAATAAATAAGCATTATTAAAAAGGATAAGAAAAAAAGAAAGACCAGGAATGCCTGCCATCCTTATCTCTGTCTGTCTGTCTGTCTGTCTGATACCCTGGAACTGGAGTGGGCCACCATATAGTTGCTGGTAGTTGATCCCAGATTCTCTGCAAGAGGAGACAAGGCTGTAAATTTTTGAGCCCTTTCAGTGGCACCACCCATCTTTAAATTTTTAGAAGTATTTGTGAGGCTGTGTTTATGTACATCATATGCAGACCATAAGAGGGATTTACATTCTCCAGAATCTGATCCCTCTTCGGAGTGTCTGAAGACAGCTACAGGTTACTTATATCTAATAAATACATAAATAAATAAATAAACATGTTTTAAAAAGGATAAGAAAGAAAGAAAAACCAGGCAGGCCTGCCATCCTTGTCTGTTTGTCTGTCTGTCTGTCTGATCCCCTGAAACTGGAGATGGGCCACCATATTTTTGCTGGTACTTGATCCCAGGTTCTCTGGAAGAGGAGACAATGCTGTTAATTGTTGAGCCCTTACAGTGGCCCCACCCATCTTTAAATTTTTAGAAGTATATGTGAGGCTGTGTTTATGTACATCATATGCAGACCATAAGAGGGATTTAGATTCTCCAGAATCTGACACACTCTTCTGGAGTGTCTGAAGACAGCTACAATGTACTTATATCTAATAAATACATAAATAAAGAAATAAACATGTTTTAAAAAGGATAAGTAAGAAAGAAAGACCAGGCAGGCCTGCCATCCTTATCTCTGTCTGTCTGTCTGTCTGTCTGATCCCCGGGAACTGGAGATGGGCTACCTTATAGTTGCTGGTAGTTGATCCCAGGTTCTCTGGAAGAGGAGACAATGCTGTTAATTGTTGAGCCCTTTCAGTTGCCCCACCCATCTTTAAATTTTTAGAAGTATATGTGAGGGTGTGTTTTTGTACATCATATGCAGACCATAAGAGGGATTTAGATTCTCCAGAAACTGACACACTCTTCTGGAGTGTCTGAAGACAGCTACAGTGTACTTATATCTAATAAATACATAAATAAATAAATAAATAAATAAATAAATAAATAAATAAATAAATAAATAAATAAACAAACATTTTTTAAAAGGGATAAGGAAGAAAGAAAAACCAGGCAGGCCTTCCATCCTTGTCTGTCTTTCTCTCTGTCTGTCTGTCTTGCCTAGCCCCTTGGGTAGCCCAGCCTAGCCCCTTGCCTTGCCTAGCCTAGCCCAGCCCTGCCTTGCCTAGCCCTGCCTATCCCTGTCTTTAACCAGGCTGGCCTCGAAGTCAGAAACTGACTGCTTCTGCCTCCAGAGTGCTCTCATTAAGAGCTCAAGCCACCACTGACTGTTGGGTTTTCTAAGTCTTACATAGGTATGGTCTGTTTCTCAGCTGTGAAACCGTAATTAACACATGTAGTCTGTCCTAGGTCAGCCATAGCTACAGACTGAGGCCTTTTCTAAAACAAAACAAAAGAAAACAAAAAATAGAAATAATAAAATAAATAAATTAAGCAACCACATGATAACTTTTCTTTCTTTCAATGATACTCAGAGCTTGAAGCAGTTCACCCATGAGACCTCAGCTCCGGACATTGAGGCTGTTTCCCTAACAAGTATTATGGCTGAACCTGAGGGGTTCTACTGCTGATTTGTGTCCCCCTCTTTAAAAAAATAGTTGTTTTCAAAGGCTGCAGGTTCTTAGCCCTGTTCCTTGTTACAGTTGAGTCACAGCCCTGAAAGTTCAGTGGTAGTTAAAGGCACTGAGTAGGGCTTCCTCTAGACATCAAAGACCAAGTCTTTGTTATTAAAAAGTTAATCTGGATTGCCCCACCCCCTGGCATCCTTAGAATTCCTAGAAAGGAAGGCAGGGACCTGGGCAGAAGGGTGCAAGTCTACTGCTGTTTGTAAGTGGTAACAGAAAGCTTTCTCTTTTTGGTACCCTACCCCAAGTTACACTGTCACTTCTTTTTCCTAGTTGTTGTTTTTTCGGTTTATTCTCAACATAGACCCTTTTCCTTCCTAACCTTGGTTGTCCTGAACCTTACTGTCCTTGAACTCAGTGATTTGCCTGTCTTGCTGGGATGAAACTGTGAGCTACCATCCAGAAGGAAGCACCCTGCTGAGGTTAGATTGGGGTCTCTTCCATTTTCCTCTATGAACATGCATATGGCAGGCCTGTTCTTTCTTTTTTACTTTTCCTTTTCTTTTTAAAGATTTATATATTTATTATATTTAAGTATGCTGTAGCTATCTTCAGACAGTCCAGAAGAGGGTGTCAGATTCTGAAGAATCTAAATCATTCCTATTGTCTGCATATGATGTATATAAACACAGCCTCACATATACTCAAAAAAAAAAAAAAGAAAGAAAGATGTGGCTACAGAGAGGGCTCAACAATTAAGAGCATTGTCTCCTCTTCCAGAGAACCTGGGCTCAATTACCAGTATTATATATGGTGGCCCATCTCCAGTTCCAGGGGATCTAATACTCTGTTCTGGAGTCTGTGGGCACAGCATACACATGCAAAACATTCTTACACAATCATTGAGAGAGGAGAGAGAGGGGTTGAGAGAGAGGGGAGGTAATCATACCTCCTGACGAGTTTGAAGACCTGAGCTTCATCACTCACACAAATAAATAAATGCAAAATATTTTTAAAAAATAAACTCTGCCATTGCCCTTTAAAAATTCCTAGAAAACAAGTTTTATAAGCAACAGTTATATTTACTATATCTAAAGTACAGTCATGAGCATATTCTCTAAATAGAAAAAGGCCTGTTAGTCTTAGAAATGGAAAAGACAAACCAAGGAAGGTTTGCAATTACATAATGAGGCAGCTCAGCCCAGCTCTTAGGTTGGAAATAAGACTGGAGAATAGGATACACCTGAAGACAGCCAGCCATTGCTTTTTGTTTTGGAGGCTGAAAGGATACACCTGAAGACAGCCAATGCTGTGTGATGGTGATCTGGTATTTTTTTTTAATTTTTAAAAACTTTAACACTTTTTATAAAACCTTTTTCTTTCTTTCTTTCTTTCTTTCTTTCTTTCTTTCTTTCTTTCTTTCTTTCTTTCTTTCTTTCTTTTTTTCTTTCTTTCTTCCTTTCTTTCTTTCTGTCTTTCTTTCTTTCCCTAGCCTAACCCTAGCCTACCCTAGCCTACCCTAGCCTACCCTAGCCTACCCTAGCCTACCCTAGCCTACCCTAGCCTACCCTAGCCTACCCTAGCCTACCCTAACCTTCCCTAGCCTACCCTAGCCTACCCTAGCCTACCCTAGCCTTGCCTAGCCTACCCTAGCCTTCCCTAGCCTTCCCTAGCCTTCCCTAGCCTTCCCTAGCCCTGCCTAACCCTGTCTTTCACCAGGGTGGCCTCGAACTCAGAAACTGACTGCCTATGCCTACAGAGTGCTCTCATTAAGAGCTTGAGCCACCACTGAAGGTATGCAGACCATAAGAGGGATTTAGATTTTCCTGAATTTGACACCCTCTTCTTGAGTGTCTGAAGACAGCTACTGTGTACTTATATCTAATAAATACATAAATAAATAATTAAATAAACATTTTTTAAAAGGATAAGAAAGAAAGAAAAGGCAGGCCTGCCCTCCTTAGCTCTGTCTGCCTGTCTGTCTGTCTGATCCCTGAGAAATGGAGATGGGACACCATATAGTTGCTGGTAGTTGATCCCAGGTTCTCTGGAAGAGGAGACAATGCTGTTAATTGTTGAGCTTTTTCAGTGGCCCCACCCTTCTTTAAATTTTTGAAGTATTTGTGAGGCTCTCTTTAGGTACATCATGTGCAGACCATAAGAGGGATTTAGATTCTCCAGAATCTGACACCCTCTTCTGGAGTGTCTGAAAACAGCTACAGTGTACTTATATCGAATAAATAAATAAATAAATAAATAAATAAATAAATAAATAAATAAATAAATAAATAAATAAACATTTTTTAAAAAGGATAAGAAAGAAAGAAGACCTGGCAGGCCTGCCATCCTTATCTCTGTCTGTTTGTCTGTCTGTCTGTCTGAACCTCTGGAACTGCATATGGGCCACCATATATTTGCTGTTAGTTTTTCCCAGGTTCTCTGGAAGAGGAGACAATGCTGTTAATTGTAGAGCCCTTTCAGTGGCCCCACCCATCTTTAAATGTTTAGAAGTATTTGTGAGGCTGTGATTATGTACATCATATGCAGACCATAAGAGGGATTTAGATTCTCCAGAATCTGACACCGTTTTCTGGACTGTCTGAAGACAGCTACAGTGTACTTATATCAAATAAATACATAAATAAATAAATAAATAAATAAACATTTTTTAAAGAGGATAAGTAAGAAAGAAAGACCTGGCAAGCCTGCCATCCTTATCTCTGTCTGTCTGTCTGTCTGTCTGATCCCCTGGAACTGCAGATGGTCCACCATATAGTTGCTGGTAGTTGATCCCAGGTTCTCTGGAAGAGTAGACAATGATGTTAATGGTTGAGCCCTTTCAGTGGTCCCACCCATCTTTAAATTTTTATAATTATATGTGAGGCTGTGTTTATGTACATCATATGCAGACCATAAGAGGGATTTAGATTCTCTAGAATCTGACACCCTCTTCTGGAGTGTCTGAAGACAGCTACAGTGTACTTATATCTAATAAATACATAAATAGATAAAAAAAATAAATAAATAAACATTTTTAAAACAGGATAAGAAAGAAAGAAAGACCAGGCAGGCCTGCCATCCTTATCTCTGTCTGTCTGTCTGTCTGTCTGTCTGACAGTCTGTCTGATCCCCTGGAACTGGAGGTGGGCCACTATATAGTTGCTGATAGTTGATCCCAGGTTCTCTGGAAGTGGAGACAGTCATGGTAATTTTTGAGCCCTCTCAGTGGCCCCACACATCTTTAAATTTTTAGAAGTATACGTGAGTCTGTGTTTATGTACATCATATGCAGGCCATAAGATTCTCCAGACTCTGACACCCTCTTCTGGAGTGTCTGAAGACAGCTACAGTGTACTTATATCTAATAAATACATAAATAAATAAATAAGTAAACATTTTTTCAAAAGGATAAGAAAGAAAGAAAGACCAGGCAGGCCTGCCATCCATATCTCTGTCTGTCTGTCTGTCTGTCTGTCTGTCTGTCTGTCTGAACCCCTGGAACTGTAGATGGGCCACCATATAGTTGCTGGTAGTTGAGCCGAGGTTCTCTGGAAGAGGAGACAATGCTGTTCATTGTTGAGCCCTTTCAATGGCCCCACCCATCTTTAAATATTTAGAACTGTATGTTAGGCTGTGTTTATGTACTTCATATGCAGACCATAAGAGGGATTTAGATTCTCCAGAATCTGACACCCTTTTCTGGACTGTCTGAAGACAGCTACAGTGTACTTATATCTACTAAATAAATAAATAAATAAATAAATAAATAAATAAATAAATAAATAAATAAACATTTTTTAAACAGTATAAGTAAGAAAGAAAGACATGGCAGGCCTGATATCCTTATCTCTGTCTGTCTGTCTGTCTGTCTGTCTGATCCCCTGGAACTGCAGATGGGCCACCATATAGTTGCTGATAGTTGATCCCAGGTTCTCTGGAAGAGGAGACAATGATGTGAATTGTTGAGCCCTTTCAGTGGTCCCACCCATCTTTAAATTTTTAGAATTATATGTGAGGCTGTGTTTATGTACATCATATGCAGACCATAAGAAGGATTTAGATTCTCCAGTATCTGACACCCTCTTCTGGAGTGTCTGCAGACAGCTACAGTGTACTTATATATAATAAATAAATAAATAAATAAATAAATAAATAAATAATTATTTTTTGAAAGAATAAGAAAAAAAGAAAGACCAGGCAAACCTGCCATCCATATCTCTGTTTGTCTGTCTGTCTGTCTGTCTGTCTGATCCCAGGGAACTGGAGATGAGCCACCATATAGTTGCTGGTTGTTGATCCCAGGTTCTCTGGAAGAGGACATAATGCTTTTAATTGTTGAGCCCTTTCAGTGGCCCCACCCTTCATTAAATTTTTAGAAGTATATCTGAGGCTATGTTTATGTACATCATATGCAGACCAGAAGATGGTTTTAATTTCTTCAGAATCTGACACCCTCTACTGGAGTGTCTGAAGACAGCTACAGTGTACTTATATCTAATAAATACATAAATAAATAAATTAATAAATAAATAAACATTTTTTAAAAAGGATAAGAAAGAAAGAACAATCAGGCAGTCCTGCCATCCTTATCTCTCTCTGTCTGTCTGTCTGTCTGTCTGATCCTCTGGAACTGGATATGGGCCACCATATATTTGCTTTTAGTTTTTCCCAGGTTCTCTGGAAGAGGAGACAATGCTGTGAATTGTTGAGCCCTTTCAGTGGCCCCAACCATCTTTAAATTTTTAGAGGTAAATGTGAGGCTGTATTTATGTACATCATATGCAGACCCTAAGAGTGATTTAAATTCTTCAGAATCTGACACCCTCTTCTGGAGTGTCTGAAGACAGCTATAGTGTACTTATATCTAATAAATAAATAAATAAATAAATAAATAAATAAATAAATAAATAAATAAACATTTTTAATCAGGATAAGTAAGAAAGAAAGACCAGGCAGGCCTGCCTTCCTTATCTCTGTCTGTCTGTCTGTCTGATCCCCTGGAACTGCAGATGGGCCACCATATAGTTGCTGGTAGTTGATCCCAGGTTCTCTGGAAGAGGAGACAATGCTGTTAATTGTTGATCCCATTCAGTGGCCCCACCCATCTTTAAATTTTTAGAAGTATACTTGAGTCTGTGTTTATGTACATCATATGCAGAATATAAGAGGTATTAGTTTCTCCAGAATCTGACACACTCTTCTGGAATGTCTGAAGAAAGCTACAGTGTACTTATATCTAATAAATAAATTAATTAATTAATTAATTAATTAATTAATTAATAAGTAAACATTTTTTCAATTGGATAAGAAAGAAAGAAAGACCAGGCAGGCCTGCCATCCTCATCTCTGTCTGTCTGTCTGTCTATGTATATGATCCTTTGGAACTGAAGATAGGCCACCATATAGTTGTTGGTAGTTGATCCCAGGTTCTCTGGAAGAGGAGTCAGTGCTGTTAATTGTGAGCCCTTTCAGTGGCCCCACCCATCTTTAAATTTTTAGGAGTATATGTGAGGCTGTGTTTATGTACATCATATGCAGACCATAAGACGGATTTAGAATCTCCAGAATCTGACACCCTCTGTGGAGTGTCTGAAGACAGCTACAGTGTACTTATATCTAATAAATACATAAATAAATAAATAAATAAATAAATAAATAAATAAACATTTTTTAAAAAGATAAGAAAGAAAGAAAGACCTGGCAGGCCTGCCATCCTTATCTCTGTCTGTCTGTCTGTCTGTCTGTCTGTCTTTTCCTCTGGTACTGGAAATGGGCCAGCATATAGTTGCTGGTAGTTGATCCCAGGTTCTCTGAAAGAGGAGACAATGCTGTTAATTGTTTACCGCTTTCAGTGGCGCCACTCATCTTTAAATTTTTAGAAGTAATTGTGAGGCTGTGTTTATGTACATTATATTCAGACCATAAGAGTGATTTAGATTCTCCAGAAGCTGACACCCTCTTCTGGGTTGTCTGAAGACACTACAGTGTACTTATATATAATAAATACATGAATAAATAAATAAGTAAACATTTTTTAAAAAGGATAAGAAAGAAAGAAAGACCGGGCAGGCCTGCCATCCTTATCTCTGTCTGTGTGTCTCTCTGTCTGTCTGTCTGATCCCCTGGAACTGGAGATGGGCCACCATATAGTTGCTGGTAGTTGATCCCAGGTTCTCTGGAAGAGGAGACAACGCTCTTAATTGTTGAGCCCTTTCAGTGGCCCCACCCATCTTTAAATTTTTAGAAGTTTACTTGAGTCTGTGTTTATGTATATCATATGCAGACCATAAGAGGTATTTAGATTCTCCAGAATCTGACACCCTCTTCTGGAGTGTCTGAAGACAGCTACAGTGTACTTATATCTAATAAATAAATAAATAAATAAATAAATAAATAAATAAATAAGTAAACATTTTTTCAAAAGGATAAAAAAGAAAGAAAGACCAGGCAGGCCTGCCATCCTTATATCTGACTATCTGTCTGTCTCTCTGATCCCCTGGAACTGGAGATGGGCCACCATATAGTTGCTGGTAGTTAATCAGAGGTTCTCTGGAAGAGGAGACAATGCTGTTAATTGTTGAGCCCTTTCAATGGCCCCACCCATCTTTAAATTTTTAGAAGTGTATCTGAGGCTGTGTTAATGTACATCATATGCAGACCATAAGAGGGATTTAGATGCTCCATAAACTGACACACTCTTCTGGAGTGTCTGAAGATAGCTACAGTGTACTTATATCTAATAAATACATGAATAAATAAATAAATAAACATTTTTTAAAAAGGATAAGAAAGAAAGAAAGACCAGGCAAGCCTGCCGTCCTTATCTCTTTCTGTCTGTCTTTCTCTCTATATGATCCTTTGGAACTGGAGATAGGCCACCATATAGTTGCTGGTAGTTGATCCCAGGTTCTCCGGAAGAGGAGACAATGCTGTTAATTGTTGAGCCCTTTCAGTGGCCCCACCCATCTTTAAATTTTTAGAAGTATATGTGAGGCTGTGTTTATGTACATCATATGCAGACCATAAGAGGTATTTAGATTCTCCAGAATCTGACACCCTCTCTTGGAGTGTCTGAAGACGGCTACAGTGTACTTATATCTAATAAATAAATAAATAAATAAATAAATAAATAAATAAATAAACAAACATTTTTTTTAAAGGATAAGAAATAAAGAAAGACCAGGCAGGCCTGCCATCCTTATCTCTGTCTCTCTGTCTGTCTGTCTGTCTGATCCACTGGACTGGAGATGGGCCACCATATAGGTGCTGGTAGTTTATCCCAGGTTCTCTGTAAGAGGAGACAATGTTGTTACTTGTTGAGCTTTTAGAGTGGCCCCAACCTTCTTTAAATTTTTAGAAGTATATGTGAGGCTGTGTTTATGTACATCATATGCAGACCATAAGAGGGATTCAGATTCTCCAGATTCTAACACCCTCTACTGGAGAGTCTGAAGACAGCTACAGTGTACCTATATCTAATAAATAAATAAATATATAAATAAATAAATAAATAAATAAATAAATAAATAAATAAACATTTTTTAAAAAGGATAAGAAAGAAAGAAAGACCAGGCAGGCTTGCCTTCCTTATCTCTGTTTGTCTGTCTGTCTGTCTGTCGTTCTGATCCCATGGAACTGGGGATGGGCCACCATATAGTTGCTGGTAGTTAATCAGAGGTTCTCTGGAAGAGGAGACAATGCTGTTAATTGTTGAGCCCTTTCAATGGCCCACCCATCTTTAAATTTTTAGAAGTGTATGTGAGGCTGTGTTTATGTACATCATATGCAGACCATAAGAGGGATTTAGATGCTCCATAAACTGACACACTCTTCTGGAGTGTCTGAAGATAGCTACCGTGTACTTATATCTAATAAATACATGAATAAATAAATAAATAAACATTTTTTAAAAAGGATAAGAAAGAAAGAAAGACCAGGCAAGCCTGCCGTCCTTATCTCTTTCTGTCTGTCTTTCTCTCTATATGATCCTTTGGAACTGGAGATAGGCCACCATATAGTTGCTGGTAGTTGATCCCAGGTTCTCCGGAAGAGGAGACAATGCTGTTAATTGTTGAGCCCTTTCAGTGGCCCCACCCATCTTTAAATTTTTAGAAGTATATGTGAGGCTGTGTTTATGTACATCATATGCAGACCATAAGAGGGATTTAGATACTCCAGAATCTGACACCCTCTTCTGAAGTGTGTGAAGACAGCTACATTGTACTTATATCTAATAAATACATAAATAAATAAATAAATAAATAAATAAATACATACATAAACATTTTTTAAAAGGATAAGAAAGAAAGTAAGACCAGGCAGGCCTGCCATCCTTATCTCTGTCTGTCTGTCTGTCTGTCTGACAGTCTGTCTGATCCCCTGGACGTGGAGGTGGGCCACTATATACTTGCTGGTAGTTGATCCCAGGTTCTCTGGAAGTGGAGACAGTGATGGTAATTGTTGAGCCCTTTCAGTGGTCCCACCCATCTTTAAATTTTTAGAAGTATATGTGAGGCTGTGTTTATGTACATCATATGCAGACCATAAGAGAAATTTAGATTCTCCAGAATCTGACACCCTCTCTTGGAGTGTCTGAAGACGGCTACAGTGTACTTATATCTAATAAATAAATAAATAAATAAATAAATAAATAAATAAATAAATAAACAAACATTTTTTTTAAAGGATAAGAAATAAAGAAAGACCAGGCAGGCCTGCCATCCTTATCTCTGTCTCTCTGTCTGTCTGTCTGTCTGATCCACTGGACTGGAGATGGGCCACCATATAGTTGCTGGTAGTTTATCCCAGGTTCTCTGTAAGAGGAGACAATGTTGTTAATTGTTGAGCTTTTAGAGTGGCCCCAACCTTCTTTAAATTTTTAGAAGTATATGTGAGGCTGTGTTTATGTACATCATATGCAGACCATAAGAGGGATTCAGATTCTCCAGATTCTAACACCCTCTACTGGAGAGTCTGAAGACAGCTACAGTGTACCTATATCTAATAAATAAATAAATAAATATATAAATATATAAATAAATACATAAATAAATAAACATTTTTTAAAAAGGATAAGAAAGAAAGAAAGACCAGGCAGGCCTGCCTTCCTTATCTCTGTTTGTCTGTCTGGCTGTCTGTCGTTCTGATCCCATGGAACTGGGGATGGGCCACCATATAGTTGTTGGTAGTTGATCCCAGGTTCTCTGGAAGAGGAGACAACGCTGTTAATTGTTGAGCCCTTTCAGTGGCCCCACCCATCTTTAAATTTTTAGAAGTATACATGAGTCTGTGTTTATGTACATCATATGCAGACCATTAAAGGGATTTCGATTCTCCAGAATCTGACACACTTTTCTGGAGTGTCTGAAGACAGCTACAGTGTACTTATATCTAATAAATAAATAAATAAATAAATAAATAAATAAGTAAACATTTTTTCAAAAGGATAAGAAAGAAAGAAAGACCAGGCAGGCCTGCCATCCTTATCTCTGACTGTCTGTATGTCTGTCTGTCTGATCCCCTGGAACTGGAGATGGGCCACCATATAGTTGCTGGTAGTTGATCCGAGGTTCTCTGGAAGAGGGAGACAATGCTGTTCATTGTTGAGCCCTTTCAATGGCCCCACCCATCTTTAAATGTTTAGAACTGTATGTGAGGCTCTGTTTATGTACATCATATGCAGGCCATAAGAGGGATTTAGATTCTCCATAATCTGACACCCTCTTCTGGAGTGTCTGAAGACAGCTACAGTGTACTTATATATAATAAATACATAAATAAATAAATAAAAAAATAAACATTTTTTTAATTAAATGATAAGAAAAAAAGAAAGACCAGGCAGGCCTGCCATCCATATCTCTGTTTGTCTGTCTGTCTGTCTGTCTGATCCCTGGGAACTGGAGATGAGCCACCATATAGTTGCTGGTAGTTGATCCCAGGTTCTCTGGAAGAGGAGACAATGCTGTTAATTGTAGAGCCCTTTCAGTGGCCCCACCCTTCATTAAATTTTTAGAAGTATATCTGAGGCTGTGTTTATGTACATCATATGCAGACCAGAAGATGGTTTTAGATTCTTCAGAACCTGACACCCTCTACTGGAGATCTTAAGACAGCTACAGTGTACTTATATCTAAAAAATACATAAATAAATAAATTAATAAATAAATAAAGATTTTTTAAAAAGGATAAGGAAGAAAGTAAAATCAGGCAGTCCTGCCATCCTTATCTCTGTCTGTCTGTCTGTCTGTCTGTCTGATCCTCTGGAACTGGATATGGGCCACCATATATTTGCTGGTAGTTTTTCCCAAGTTCTCTGGAAGAGGAGACAATGATGTTAATTGTTCAGTCCTTTCAGTGGCCACAGCCATCTTTAAATTTTTAGAAGTAAATGTGAGGCTGAATTTATGTACATCATATGCAGATCATAAGAGTGATTTAAATTCTCCAGAATCTGACACCCTCTTCTGGAGTGTCTGAAGACAGCTACAGTGTACTTATATCTAATAAATACATAAATAAATAAATAAATAAATAAATAAATAAATAAATAAACATTTTTTAAAAAGGATAAGAAAGAAACAAAGACCTGGCAGGCCTGCCATCCTTATCTCTGTCTGTCTGTCTGTCTGTCTGTCTGATCCTCTGGTACTGGATATGGGCCACCATATAGTTGCTGGTAGTTTATCCAAGGTTCTCTGGAAGAGGAGACAATGCTGTAAATTGTTGAGCCCTTTCAGTGGCCCCACCCTTCATTAAATTTTTAGAAGTATATCTGAGGCTGTGTTTATGTACATCATAATCAGACCATAAGAGTGATTTAGATTCTCCAGAAACTGACACCCTCTTCTGTAGTGTCTGAAGACAGCTACAGTGTACTTATATCTAATAAATACATAAATAAATAAATAAACAAATAAATAAATAAATAAATAAACATTTTTTAAAAAGGATAAGACAGAAAGAAAGACCAGGCAGGCCTGCCACCCTTATCTCTGTCTGTCTGTCTGTCTGTGTGAAACCCTGGAACTGGAAGTGGGCCACCATATAGTTGCTGGTAGTTTATCCAAGGTTCTCTGGAAGAGGAGACAGTGCTTTTAAATGTTGAGCCCTTTCTGTAGCCCCACCCATCTTTCAATTTTTAGAAGTATATGTGAGGCTATGTTTATGTACATCATATGCAGACCATAAGAGGGATTTAGATTCTCCAGAATCTGACACCCTCTTCTGGAGTGTCTGAAGACAGCTACAGTTTACTTATATCTAATAAATACATAAATAAATAAATAAATGAATAAATAAATAAATAAATAAACATTTTTTAAAAAGGATAAGAAAGTAAGAAAGACCAGGCAGGCCTGCCACCCTTATCTCTGTCTGTCTGTCTGTCTGTCTGTCTGTCTGATACCCTGGAACTGTAGATTGGCCACCATAGTGTTGCTGGTAGTTGATTCCAGGTTATCTGGAAGAGGAGACAATGCTGTTAATTGTTGAGCCCTTTCATTGGCCCCACCCATCTTTAAATATTTAGAAGTATATGTGAGGCTGTGTTTATGTACATCATATGCAGACCATAAATGTGATTTAGATTCTCCAGAATCTGACACCCTCTTCTGGAGTGTCTGAAGACAACTACAGTGTACTTATATCAAATAAATAAATAAATAAATAAATAAATAAATAAATAAATAAATAAACATTTTATAAACAGGATAAGAAAGAAAGTAAGACCAGGCAGGCCTGCCATCCTTATCTCTGTCTGTCTGTCTGTCTGTCTGACAGTCTGTCTGATCCCCTGGACGTGGAGGTGGGCCACTATATACTTGCTGATAGTTGATCCCAGGTTCTCTGGAAGTGGAGACAGTGATGGTAATTGTTGAGCCCTTTCAGTGGTCCCACTCATCTTTAAATTTTTAGAAGTATATGTGAGGCTGTGTTTATGTACATCATATGCAGACCATAAGAGGGATTTAGATTCTCCAGAATCTGACACCCTCTCTTGGAGTGTCTGAAGACGGCTACAGTGTACTTATATCTAATAAATAAATAAATAAATAAATAAATAAATAAATAAATAAACAAACATTTTTTTTAAAGGATAAGAAATAAAGAAAGACCAGGCAGGCCTGCCATCCTTATCTCTGTCTCTCTGTCTGTCTGTCTGTCTGATCCACTGGACTGGAGATGGGCCACCATATAGGTGCTGGTAGTTTATCCCAGGTTCTCTGTAAGAGGAGACAATGTTGTTAATTGTTGAGCTTTTAGAGTGGCCCCAACCTTCTTTAAATTTTTAGAAGTATATGTGAGGCTGTGTTTATGTACATCATATGCAGACCATAAGAGGGATTCAGATTCTCCAGATTCTAACACCCTCTACTGGAGAGTCTGAAGACAGCTACAGTGTACCTATATCTAATAAATAAATAAATAAATAAATAAATATATAAATAAATACATAAATAAATAAATAAATAAATAAATAAATAAATAAATAAACATTTTTTAAATAGGATAAGAAAGAAAGAAAGACCAGGCAGGCCTGCCTTCCTTATCTCTGTTTGTCTGTCTGTCTGTCTGTCGTTCTGATCCCATGGAACTGGGGATGGGCCACCATATAGTTGTTGGTAGTTGATCCCAGGTTCTCTGGAAGAGGAGACAACGCTGTTAATTGTTGAGCCCTTTCAGTGGCCCCACCCATCTTTAAATTTTTAGAAGTATACATGAGTCTGTGTTTATGTACATCTTATGCAGACCATAAAAGGGATTTAGATTCTCCAGAATCTGACACACTTTTCTGGAGTGTCTGAAGACAGCTACAGTGTACTTATATCTAATAAATAAATAAATAAATAAATAAATAAATAAATAAGTAAACATTTTTTCAAAAGGATAAGAAAGAAAGAAAGACCAGGCAGGCCTGCCATCCTTATCTCTGACTGTCTGTATGTCTGTCTGTCTGATCCCCTGGAACTGGAGATGGGCCACCATATAGTTGCTGGTAGTTGATCCGAGGTTCTCTGGAAGAGGAGACAATGCTGTTCATTGTTGAGCCCTTTCAATGGCCCAACCCATCTTTAAATGTTTAGAACTGTATGTGAGGCTCTGTTTATGTACATCATATGCAGGCCATAAGAGGGATTTAGATTCTCCATAATCTGACACCCTCTTCTGGAGTGTCTGAAGACAGCTACAGTGTACTTATATATAATAAATACATAAATAAATAAATAAATAAATAAACATTTTTTTAATTAAATGATAAGAAAAAAAGAAAGACCAGGCAGGCCTGCCATCCATATCTCTGTTTGTCTGTCTGTCTGTCTGTCTGATCCCTGGGAACTGGAGATGAGCCACCATAGAGTTGCTGGTAGTTGATCCCAGGTTCTCTGGAAGAGGAGACAATGCTGTTAATTGTAGAGCCCTTTCAGTGGCCCCACCCTTCATTAAATTTTTAGAAGTATATCTGAGGCTGTGTTTATGTACATCATATGCAGACCAGAAGATGGTTTTAGATTCTTCAGAACCTGACACCCTCTACTGGAGATCTTAAGACAGCTACAGTGTACTTATATCTAAAAAATACATAAATAAATAAATTAATAAATAAATAAACATTTTTTAAAAAGGATAAGGAAGAAAGTAAAATCAGGCAGTCCTACCATCCTTATCTCTGTCTGTCTGTCTGTCTGTCTGTCTGTCTGTCTGATCCTCTGGAACTGGATATGGGCCACCATATATTTGCTGGTAGTTTTTCCCAAGTTCTCTGGAAGAGGAGACAATGATGTTAATTGTTCAGTCCTTTCAGTGGCCACAGCCATCTTTAAATTTTTAGAAGTAAATGTGAGGCTGAATTTATGTACATCATATGCAGATCATAAGAGTGATTTAAATTCTCCAGAATCTGACACCCTCTTCTGGAGTGTCTGAAGACAGCTACAGTGTACTTATATCTAATAAATACATAAATAAATAAATAAATAAATAAATAAATAAATAAATAAATAAATAAACATTTTTTAAAAAGGATAAGAAAGAAACAAAGACCTGGCAGGCCTGCCATCCTTATCTCTGTCTGTCTGTCTGTCTGTCTGTCTGATCCTCTGGTACTGGATATGGGCCACCATATAGTTGCTGGTAGTTTATCCAAGGTTCTCTGGAAGAGGAGACAATGCTGTAAATTGTTGAGCCCTTTCAGTGGCCCCACCCTTCATTAAATTTTTAGAAGTATATCTGAGGCTGTGTTTATGTACATCATAATCAGACATTAAGAGTGATTTAGATTCTCCAGAAACTGACACCCTCTTCTGTAGTGTCTGAAGACAGCTACAGTGTACTTATATCTAATAAATACATAAATAAATAAATAAACAAATAAATAAATAAATAAATAAACATTTTTTAAAAAGGATAAGACAGAAAGAAAGACCAGGCAGGCCTGCCACCCTTATCTCTGTCTGTCTGTCTGTCTGTGTGAAACCCTGGAACTGGAAGTGGGCCACCATATAGTTGCTGGTAGTTTATCCAAGGTTCTCTGGAAGAGGAGACAGTGCTTTTAAATGTTGAGCCAATTCTGTAGCCCCACCCATCTTTCAATTTTTAGAAGTATATGAGAGGCTGTGTTTATGTACATCATATGCAGACCATAAGAGGGATTTAGATTCTCCAGAATCTGACACCCTCTTCTGGAGTGTCTGAAGACAGCTACAGTTTACTTATATCTAATAAATACATACATAAATAAATAAATGAATAAATAAATAAATAAATAAATAAACATTTTTTAAAAAGGATAAGAAAGTAATAAAGACCAGGCAGGCCTGCCACCCTTATCTCTGTCTGTCTGACTGTCTGTCTGTCTGATACCCTGGAACTGTAGATTGGCCACCATAGTGTTGCTGGTAGTTGATTCCAGGTTCTCTGGAAGAGGAGACAATGCTGTTAATTGTTGAGCCCTTTCATTGGCCCCACCCATCTTTAAATATTTAGAAGTATATGTGAGGCTGTGTTTATGTACATCATATGCAGACCATAAATGTGATTTAGATTCTCCAGAATCTGACACCCTCTTCTGGAGTGTCTGAAGACAACTACAGTGTACTTATATCAAATAAATAAATAAATAAATAAATAAATAAATAAATAAATAAATAAATAAATAAACATTTTATAAACAGGATAAGAAAGAAAGAAAGACCAGGCAGGCCTGCCATCCTTATCTCTGTCTCTCTGTCTGTCTGTCTACAGTCTGTCTGATCCCCTTGGACTCGAGATGGGCCACCATATAGTTGCTGGTAGTTGATCCCAGGTTCTCTGGAAGAGGAGACAATGCTGTTAATTGTTGAGCCCTTTCAGTGGCCCCACCCATCTTTAAATTTTTAGAAGTGTATGTGAGGCTGTGTTTATGTACATGATATGCAGACCATAAGAGGGATTTAGATTTTCCAGAATCTGACACCCTCTTCTGGAGTGTCTGAAGACAGCTAATGTGTACTTATATCTAATAAACACATAAATAAATAAATAAACATTTTTTAAAAAGGATAAGAAAGAAAGAAAGACCAGGCAGGCCTCCATATTTATGTGTGTCTCTCTGTCTGTCTGTGTGATACACTGGAACTGGAGATGGGCCACCATATAGTTGCTGGTAGTTTATCTAAGGTTCTCTGGAAGAGGAGACAATGCTTTTAATTGTTGAGCCCTTTCTGTGGCCAACCCATCTTTAAATTTTTAGAAGTATATGTGAGGCTGTTTTTATGTACAACATATGCAGACCATAAGAGGGATTTAGATTCTCCAGAATCGGACACCCTCTTCCTGAGTGTCTGAAGACAGCTACAGTTTACTTATATCTAATAAATACATAAATAAATAAATGAATGAATGAATAAATAAATAAATAAATAAATAAATAAATAAATAAATAAACATTTTTAAAAAGGATAAGAAAGTAAGAAAGACCAGGCAGGCCTGCCACCCTTATCTCTGTCTGTCTGTCTGTCTGATTCCCTGGAACTGGAGATGGGCCACCATAGTGTTGCTGGTAGTTTATCCCAGGTTCTCTGGAAGAGGAGCCAATGATGTTAATTGTTGAGCCCTTTCAGTGGCGCCACCCATCTTAAAATATTTAGAAGTATAAGTGAGGCTGTGTTTATGTACATCATATGCAGACCATAAATGTGATTTAGATTCTCCAGAATCTGAAACCCTCTTCTGGAGTGTCTGAAGACAGCTACAGTGTACTTATATTAAATAAATAAAGAAATAAATAAATAAATAAATAAATAAATAAATAAATAAATAAATAAACATTTTTTAAACAGGATAAGAAAGAAAGAAAGACCAGGCAGGCCTGAAATCATTATCTCTGTCTGTCTGTCTGACTGTCTACAGTCTGTCTGATCCCCTTGGACTCGAGATCGGCCACCATATAGTTGCTGGTAGTTGATCCCAGGTTCTCTGGAAGAGAAGACAATGCTGTTAATTGTTGAGCCCTTTCAGTGGGCCCACCCATCTTTAAATTTTTAGAAGTATATGTGAGGCTGTGTTTCTGTACATCATATGCAGACCATAAGAGGGATTTAGATTCTCCAGAATCTGACACCCTCTTCTGGATTGTTTGAAGACAGCTACATTGTACTTATATCTAATAAATACATAAATAAATAAATAAACATTTTTTAAAAAGGATAAGAAAGAAAGAAAGACCAGGCAGGCCTGCCATCCTTATCCTTGTCTTTCTGTCTGTCTGTCTGATCACCTGGTACTGGACATGGGACACCATATAGTTGCTGGTAGTTGATCCCAGGATCTCTGGTAGAGGAGACAATGCTGTTAATTGTTGAGCCCTTTCAGTTGCCCCACACATCTTTAAATTTTTAGAAGTATATGTGAGGTTGTGTGTATGTACATCATATGGAGACCATATGAGGGATATAGATTCTCCAGAATAGGACACCCTCTTCTGGAGTGTCTGAAGACAGCTACAGTGTACCTATATCTAATAAATACATAAATAAATAAATAAATAAATAAACAAACAAACATTTTTTTAAAAGGATAAGAAAGAAAGAAAGACCAGGCAGGACTGCCATTCTTATCTTTGTCTGTCTGTCTGTCTCTCTGTCTGTCTGTCTGTCTGATCTCCTGGAACTGGAGATGGGCCACCATATAGTTGCTGGCAGTTGATCCCAGGTCCTCTGAAGTGGAGACAATGCTGTTAATTGTTCAGCCCTTTCAGTGGCCCCACCCATCTTTAAATTTCTAGAAGTAAATGTGATGCTGTGTTTATGTACATCATATTCAGATCATAAGAGAAATTTAGATTCTCCAGAATCTGACACCGTCTTTTGTAGTGTCTATGACGTATACAGTGTACTTATATCTAATAAATACATAAATAAATAAATAAACATTTTTTAAAAACGATACGAAAGAAAGAAAGACCAGGCATGCCTGCCATCCTTATCTCTGTCTGTCTCTCTGTCTGTCTGATCCCCTGGAACTGGAGATGGGCCACCATAGAGTTGCTTGTAGTTGATCCCAGGTTCACTGGAAGAGGAGACAATGCTGTTAATTGTTGAGCCCTTTCAGTGGCCCCACCCATCTTTAAATTTTTAGAAGTATATATGAGGCTGTGTTTATGTACCGAATATGCAGACCATAAGAGGGATTTAGATTCTCCAGAATCTGACACCCTCTTCTGGTGTGTCTGAAGACAGCTACAGTGTACTTATATCTAATAAATTCATAAATAAACAAATAAACATTTTTAAAAAAGGATAATAAAGAAAGAGAGACCAGGCAGGCCTGCCATCCTTGTCTGTCTGTCTGTCTGTCTGTCTGATCCCCTGGAACTGGAGATTTGACACCATATAATTTCTGGTAGTTGATTCCAGGTTCTCTGGAAGAGGAGTCAGTGCTGTTAATTGTTGAACCCTTTCAGTGGCCCCACCCATCTTTAAATTTTTAGAAGTATATGTGAGGCTGTGTTTATGTACATCATATGCAGACCATAAGAGGGATATAGATTCTCCAGAATCTGACACCTTCTTCGGGAGTGTTTGAAGACAGCTACAGTGTACTTATATCTAATAAATACATACGTAAATTAATAAACATTTTTTAAAAAGGATAAGAAAGAAAGAAAGACCAGGCAGGCCTGCCATCCTTATCTCTGTCTGTCTGTATGTCTGTCTGTCTGTCTATCTGATCCCCTGGAACTGGAGAAGGGTCACCATATAGTTGCTGGTAGTTGATCCCAGATTCTCTGGAAGAAGAGACAATGCTGTTAATTGTTGAGCCCTCTCAGTTGCCCCGCCCATCTTTAAATTTTTAGAAGTATATGTGAGGCTGTGTTTATGTACATCATATGCATACCATAAGAGGGATTTAGATACTCCAGAATCTGACACCCTCTTCTGCAGTGTCTGAAGACAGCTACAGTGAACTTATATCTAATAAATTCATAAATAAATAAACATTTTAAAAAAGGATAATAACGAAAGAGAGACCAGGCAGGCCTGCCATCCTTGTCTGTCTGTCTGTCTTTCTGTCTGATCCCCTGGAACTGGAGTTGGGCCACCATATAATTGCTGGTAGTTGATCCCAGGTTCTCTGGAAGAGGAGTCAGTGCTGTTAATTGTTGAGCCCTTTCAGTAGCCCAACCAATCTTTAAATTTTTAGAAGTATATGTGAGGCTGTGTTCATGTACATCATATACATACCATAAGAGGGATTTAGATTCTCCAGAATCTGACACCCTCTTCTGGAGTGTCTGAAGACAGCTACAGTGTACTTATATCTAATAAATACATAAATAATTAAATAAACATTTTTTAAAACGATAAGAAAGAAAGAAAGACCAGGCAGGCCTGCCATCCTTATCTCTGTCTGTCTGTCTGTCTGATCCCCTGGAACTGGAGATGGGCCACCATATAGTTGCTGGTAGTTGATTTCAGGTTCTCTGGAAGAGGACACAATGCTGTTAATTGTTGAGCCCTTTCAGTGGCCCAACACATCTTTAAATTTTTAGATTTATATGTGAGGCTGTGTTCATGTACATCATATGCAACCATAAGAGGGATATAGATTCTCCAGAATCTTACACCCTCTTCTGGAGAGTCTGAAGACAGCTACAGTGTACTTATATCTAATAAATACATAAATAAATAAACAAATAAATAAATAAATAAATAAATAAACATTTTTTAAAAAGGATAAGAAAGAAAGAAAAATCAGGCAGGCCTGCCATCCTTATCTCTGTCTGTCTGTCTGTCTGTCTTATCCCCTGGAACTTGAGATGGGCCACCATATAGTTGCTGGTAGTTGATCCCACATTCTCTGGAAGAAGAGACAATGCTGTTAATTGTTGAGCCCTTTCAGTGGGCCCACCCATCTTTAAATTTTTAGAAGTATATGCGAGGCTGTGTTTATGTACATCATATGCAGACCATAAGAGGGATTTAGATTCTCCAGAAGATGAGACCCTCTTCTAGAGTGTTTGAAGACAGCTACAGTGTACTTATATCTAATAAATACATAAATAAATAAATAAACATTATCTAAAAAGTATAAGTAAGAAAGAAAGACCAGGCAGGCCTCCATCTTTATCTCTTTCTGTCTGTCTGTCTGTCTGATACCCTGGAACTTGAGATGGGCCACCATATAGTTGCTGGTAGTTTATCCAATGTTCTCTGGAAGAGGAGACAATGTTGTTAATTATTGAGCACTTTCTGTGGCCCCACCCATCTTTAAATTTTTAGAAGTATATGTGAGGCTGTGTTTATGTACATCATATGCAGACCATAAGAGGGATTTAGATTCTCCAGAATCTGACACCCTCTTCTGGAGTGTCTGAAGAGAACTACAGTTTACTTATATCTAATAAATAAATAAATAAATAAATAAATAAATAAATAAATAAATAAATAAATAAATGAATAAATAAATAAATAAATAAACATTTTTTAAAAAGGATAAGAAAGTAAGAAAGACCAGGCATTCCTGCCACCCTTATCTCTGTCTGTCTGTCTGTCTGTCTGTCTGATACCCTGGACTGGAGATGGGCCACCATAGTGTTGCTGGTAGTTTATCCCAGGTTCTCTGGAAGAGGAGACAATGCTGTTAATTGTTGAGCCCTTTCAGTGGCCCCACCCATCTTTAAATTTTTAGAAGAAAATGTGAGTCTGTGTTTATGTACATCATATGCAGACCCTAAGAGGGATTTAGATTCTCCAGAATCTGACACCCTCTTCTGCAGTGTCTAAAGACAGCTACAGTGTACTTATATCTAATAAATACATATATAAAAAATAAATATTTTTAAAAAGGATAAGAAAGAAAGAAAGACCAGGCAGGCCTGCCATCCTTATCTCTGTCTGTCTGTCTGTCTGTTTGATACCCTGGTACTGGAGATGGGCCACCATATAGTTGCTGGTAGTTGATCCCAGGCTCTCTGGAAGAGGAGACAATGCTGTTAATTGTTGAGCCATTTCAGTGGCCCCACCCATCTTTGAATTTTTAGAAGTAAAGTTGTGCTGTGTTTATGTACATCATATGCAGACCATAAGAGGGATTTAGATTCTCCAGAATCTGACACCCTCTTCTGGATTGTTTGAAGACAGCTACATTGTACTTATATCTAATAAATACATAAATAAATAAATAAACATTTTTTTAAAAGGATAAAAAAGAAAGAAAGACCAGGCAGGCCTGCCATCCTTATCCTTGTCTCTCTGTCTGTCTGTCTGATAACATGGAACTGGAGATGGGCCACCATATAGTTGCTGGTAGTTGATCCCAGGATCTCTGATGAGTAGACAATGCTGTTAATTGTTGAGACCTTTCAGTGGCCCCACACATCTTTAAATTTTTAGAAGTATATGTGAGGCTGTGTTTATGTACATCATATGCAGACCATAAGAGGGATATAGATTCTCCAGAATCTGACACCCTCTTCTGGAGTGTCTGAAGATAGCTAAAGTGTACTTATATCTAATAAATACATAAATAAATAAATAAATAAATAAATAAATAAATAAATAAATAAATAAATAAACAAACATTTTTTAAAAAGAATAAGATAGAAAGAAAGACCAGGCTGGACTGTCATCCTTATCTATGTCTGTCTGTCTGTCTCTCTGTCTGTCTGTCTGTCTGATCTCCTGGAACTGGAGATGGGCCACCATATAGTTGCTGGTAGTTGATCCCAGGTACTCTGAAGAGGAGACAATTCTGTTAATTGTTCAGCCCTTTCAGTGGCCCCACTCATCTTTAAATTTCTAGAAGTAAATGTGATGCTGTGTTTATGTACATCATATTCAGACCGTAAGAGGGATTTAGATTCTCCAGAATCTGACATCGTCTTTTGGAGTGTCTATGACGGATACAGTGTACATATATCTAATAAATAAATAAATAAATAAATAAATAAATAAATAAATAAACATTTTTTAAAAAGGATAAGAAAAAAAGAAAGACCAGCAGGCCTGCCATCCTTATCTCTGTCTGTCTGTCTGTCTGTCTGTCAGTCTGATCCCCTGGAACTGGAATGGGCCCCATATATTTGCTGGTAGTTGATCCGAGGTTCTCTGGAAGAGGAGACAATGCTGTTAATTGTTGAGTCCTTTCAGTGGCCCCACACATCTTTAAATTTTTAGAAGTATATGTGAGTCTGTGTTTATGTACATCATATGCAGACCATAAGAGGGATTTAGATTCTCCAGAATCAGACAACATCTTCTGAAGTGTCTGAAGACAGCTACAGTGTACTTATATCTAATAAATACATAAATAAAAATAAATAAATAAATAAATAAACAATTTTTCAACAGTATAATAAAGAAAGAAAGACCAGGCAAGCCTGCCATCCTTATCTCTGTCTGTCTGTCTGTCTGTCTGATCCCCTGGAACTGGAGATGGGCCACCATATAGTTGCTGGTAGTTCATCCCAGGTTCTCTGGAAGAGGAGACAATGCTGTTAATTGTTGAGCCCTTTAAGTGGCCCCACCCATCTTTAAATTTTTAGAAGTATATGTGAGGCTGTGTTTATGTACATCATATGCAGACCATAAGAGGGATATAGATTCTCCAGAATCTAACACTTTCTTCGGGAGTGTTTGAAGACAGCTACAGTGTACTTATATCTAATAAATACATACGTAAATTAATAAACATTTTTTAAAAAGGATAAGAAAGAAAGTAAGACCAGGCAGTCCTGCCATCCTTATCTCTGTCTGTCTGTATGTCTGTCTGTCTGTCTATCTGATCCCCTGGAACTGGAGATGGGTCACCATATAGTTGCTGGTAGTTGATCCCAGATTCTCTGGAAGAAGAGACAATGCTGTTAATTGTTGAGCCCTCTCAGTTGCCCCGCCCATCTTTAAATTTTTAGAAGTATATGTGAGGCTGTGTTTATGTACATCATATGCATACCATAAGAGGGATTTAGATTCTCCAGAATCTGACACCCTCTTCTGGAGTGTCTGAAGACAGCTACAGTGTACTTATATCTAATAAATTCATAAATAAACAAATAAACATTTTAAAAAAGGATAATAACGAAAGAGAGACCAGGCAGGCCGGCCATCCTTGTCTGTCTGTCTGTCTTTCTGTCTGATCCCCTGGAACTGGAGTTGGGCCACCATATAATTGCTGGTAGTTGATCCCAGGTTCTCTGGAAGAGGAGTCAGTGCTGTTAATTGTTGAGCCCTTTCAGTAGCCCAACCCATCTTTAAATTTTTAGAAGTATATGTGAGGCTGTGTTTATGTACATCATATACATACCATAAGAGGGATTTAGATATTCCAGAATCTGACACCCTCTTCTGGCGTGTCTGAAGACAGCTACAGTGTACTTATATCTAATAAATACATAAATAATTAAATAAACATTTTTTTAAAACGATAAGAAAGAAAGAAAGACCAGGCAGGCCTGCCATCCTTATCTCTGTCTGTCTGTCTGTCTGATCCCCTGGAACTGGAGATGGGCCACCATATAGTTGCTGGTAGTTGATTTCAGGTTCTCTGGAAGAGGAGACAATGCTGTTAATTGTTGAGCCCTTTCAGTGGCCCCACACATCTTTAAATTTTTAGAAGTATATGTGAGGCTGTGTTCATGTACATCATATGCAACCATAAGTGGGATATAGATTCTCCAGAATCTGACACCCTCTTCTGGAGAGTCTGAAGACAGCTACAGTGTACTTATATCTAATAAATACATAAATAAATAAACAAATAAATAAATAAATAAACAAATAAATAAACATTTTTTAAAAAGGATAAGAAAGAAAGAAAAATCAGGCAGAGTTGCCATCCTTATCTCTGTCTGTCTGTCTGTCTGTCTTATCCCCTGGAACTTGAGATGGGCCACCATATAGTTGTTGGTAGTTGATCCCATGTTCTCTGGAAGAAGAGACAATGCTGTTAATTGTTTAGCTTTTTCAGTGGGCCCACCCATCTTTAAATTTTTAGAAGTATATGCGAGGCTGTGTTTATGTACATCATATGCAGACCATAAGAGGGATTTAGATTCTCCAGAAGATGAGACCCTCTTCTAGAGTGTTTGAAGACAGCTACAGTGTACTTATATCTAATAAATACATAAATTAATAAATAAACATTTTCTAAAAAGTATAAGTAAGAAAGAAAGACCAGGCAGGCCTCCATCCTTATCTCTTTCTGTCTGTCTGTCTGTCTGATACCCTGGAACTGCAGATGGGCCACCATATAGTTGCTGGTAGTTGATCCCAGGTTCTCTGGAAGAGGAGACAATGATGTTAATTGTTGAGCCCTTTCAGTGGTCCTACCCATCTTTAAATTTTTAGAAGTATATGTGAGGCTGTGTTTATGTACATCATATGCAGACCATAAGAGTGATTTAGATTCTCCAGAATCTGACACCCTCTTCTGGAGTGTCTGAAGACAGCTACTGTGTACTTATATCTAATAAATACATAAAAATAATTAAAAAACATTATTTAAAAAGGATAAGAAAAAAGAAAGACCAGGCAGGCCTGCCACCCTTATCTCTGTCTGTCTGTCTGTCTGTCTGATACCCTGGAACTGGAGATGGGCCACCATAGTGTTGCTGGTAGTTTATCCCAGGTTCTCTGGAAGAGGAGACAATGCTGTTAATTGTTGAGCCCTTTCAGTGGCCCCACCCATCTTTAAATTTTTAGAAGAAAATGTGAGTCTGTGTTTATGTACATCATATGCAGACCCTAAGAGGGATTTAGATTCTCCAGAATCTGACACCCTCTTCTGCAGTGTCTAAAGACAGCTACAGTGTACTTATATCTAATAAATACATATATAAAAAATAATTTTTTTTAAAAAGGATAAGAAAGAAAGAAAGACCAGGCAGGCCTGCCATCCTTATCTCTGTCTGTCTGTCTGTCTGTTTGATACCCTGGTACTGGAGATGGGCCACCATATAGTTACTGGTAGTTGATCCCAGGCTCTCTGGAAGAGGAGACAATGCTGTTAATTGTTGAGCCATTTCAGTGTCCCCGCCCATCTTTGAATTTTTAGAAGTAAAGTTGTGCTGTGTTTATGTACATCATATGCAGACCATAAGAGTGATTTAGATTCTCCAGAATCTGACACCCTCTTCTGGATTGTTTGAAGACAGCTACATTGTACTTATATCTAATAAATACATAAATAAATAAATAAACATTTTTTAAAAAGGATAAAAAAGAAAGAAAGACCAGGCAGGCCTGCCATCCTTATCCTTGTCTCTCTGTCTGTCTGTCTGATAACATGGAACTGGAGATGGGCCACCATAAAGTTGCTGGTAGTTGATCCCAGGATCTCTGATGAGTAGACAATGCTGTTAATTGTTGAGACCTTTCAGTGGCCCCACACATCTTTAAATTTTTAGAAGTATATGTGAGGCTGTGTTTATGTACATCATATGCAGACCATAAGAAGGATATAGATTCTCCAGAATCTGACACCCTCTTCTGGAGTGTCTGAAGATAGCTAAAGTGTACTTATATCTAATAAATACATAAATAAATAAATAAATAAATAAATAAATAAATAAATAAACAAACAAACATTTTTTAAAAAGAATAAGATAGAAAGAAAGACCAGGCTGGACGGTCATCCTTATCTATGTCTGTCTGTCTGTCTCTCTGTCTGTCTGTCTGTCTGATCTCCTGGAACTGGAGATGGGCCACCATATAGTTGCTGGTAGTTGATCCCAGGTACTCTGAAGAGGAGACAATTCTGTTAATTGTTCAGCCCTTTCAGTGGCCCCACTCATCTTAAAATTTCTAGAAGTAAATGTGATGCTGTGTTTATGTACATCATATTCAGACCGTAAGAGGGATTTAGATTCTCCAGAATCTGACACCGTCTTTTGGAGTGTCTATGACGGATACAGTGTACATATATCTAATAAATACATAAATAAATAAATAAATAAATAAATAAACATTTTTTTAAAAGGATAAGAAAAAAAGAAAGACCAGCAGGCCTGCCATCCTTATCTCTGTCTGTTTGTCTGTCTAATCCCCTGGAACTGGAGATGGGCCACCATATAGTTGCTGGTAGTTGATCCCAGGTTCTCTGGAAGAGGAGACAATGCTGTTAATTGTTGAGCGCTTTCAGTGGCCCCACACATCTTGAAATTTTTAGAAGTATATGTGAGTCTGTGTTTATGTACATCATATGCAGACCAAAAGAGGGATTTAGATTCTCCACAATCTGACACCCTCTTCTGGAGTGTCTGAAGACAGCTACAGTGTACTTATATCTAATAAATAAATAAATAAATAAATAAATAAATAAATAAATAAATGAATGAATGAATGAATAAATAAATAAATAAATAAATAAATAAGTAAATAAACAAACATTTTTTAAAAAGGATAAGAAAAAAAGAAAGACCAGCAGGCCTGCCATCCTTATCTCTGTCTGTCTGTCTGTCTGTCTGTCAGTCTGATGCCCTGGAACTGGAATGGGCCCCATATATTTGCTGGTAGTTGATCCGAGGTTCTCTGGAAGAGGAGACAATGCTGTTAATTGTTGAGTCCTTTCAGTGGCCCCACACATCTTTAAATTTTTAGAAGTATATGTGAGTCTGTGTTTATGTACATCATATGCAGACCATAAGAGGGATTTAGATTCTCAAGAATCTGACAACATCTTCTGAAGTGTCTGAAGACAGCTGCAGTGTACTTATATCTAATAAATACATAAATAAAAATAAATAAATAAATAAATAAATAAATAAACATTTTTTCAACAGTATAATAAAGAAAGAAAGACCAGGCACGCCTGCCATCCTTATCTCTGTCTGTCTGTCTGTCTGTCTGATCCCCTGGAACTGGAGATGGGCCACCATATAGTTGCTGGTAGTTCATCCCAGGTTCTCTGGAAGAGGAGACAATGCTGTTAATTGTTGAGCCCTTTCTTTAGTGACCCCACCCATCTTTAAATTTTTAGAAGTATATGTGAGGCTGTGTTTATGTACATCATATGCAGACCATAAGAGGGATTTAGATTCTCCAGAATCTGACACCCTCTTCTGGAGTGTCTGAAGAGAGCTACAGTGTACTTATATCTAAAAAATAAATAAATAAATAAATAAATAAACATTTTTTAAAAAGGATAAGAAAGAAAGAAAGACCAGGCAGGCCTGCCATCCTTATCTCTGTCTTTCTGTCTGTCTGTTTGTCTGTCTGATCCCCTGAAACTGGAGATGGGCCAACATATAGTTGCTGGTAGTTGATCCCAGGTTCTCTGGAAGAGGAGACAATGCTGTTAATTGTTGGTTCCTTTCAGTGGCCCCAACCATCTTTAAATTTTTAGAAGAATATGTGAGGCTGTGTTTATGTACATCATATGCAGAACATAAATGGGATTTACGTTCTGCAGAATCAAACACCCTCTTCTGGAGTGTCTGAAGATAGCTATAGTGTACTTATATCTAATAAATACATAAATAAATTAATAAACCTTTTTTAAAATGATAAGAAAGAAAGAAAGAAAGACCAGGCAGGCCTGCCATCCTTATCTCTGTCTGTCTGTCTGTGTGTCTGTCTGATCCCAGGAACTGGAGATGGGCCACCATATAATTACTGGTTATTGATCCCAGGTTCTCTGGAAGAGGAGACAATGCTGTTAATTGTTGATCCTTTTAGTGGCCCCACCCATCTTTAAATTTTTAGAAGTATATGTGAGGCTGTGTTTATGTACATCATATGCAGACCATAAGAGGGATTTAGATTCTCCAGAATCTGACAACCTCTTCTGGAGTGTCTGAAGACAAGTATTGTGTACTTATATCTAATAAATACATTAAAAATAAATAAATAAATAAATAAATAAATAAATAAATAAATAAATAAAAATAAATAAACATTTTTTTTTAAACGGAGAAGAAAGAAAGAAAGACCATGCAGGCCTGCCATCCTTATCACTTTCTGTCTGTCTGTCTGTCTGTCTGATCCCCTGTAACTGGAGATGGGACACCATATAGTTGCTGGTAGTTGATCCCAGGTTCTCTGGAAAAGGAGACAATGCTGTTAATTGTTGAGCCCTTTCAGTGGCCCCACCCATCTTTAAATATTTAGAAGTATATATGAGGCTATGTTTATGTACATCAAATGCAGACCATAATAGGGATTTAGATTCTCCAGCATATGACACCCTCTTCTGGAGTGTCTGAAGAGAGCTACAGTGTACTTATGTCTAATAAATACATAAATAAACAAATAAACATTTTTAAATAAGGATAATAAAGAAAGAAAATCCAGGCAGGCCTTCCATCCTTATATCTGTCTGTCTGTCTGTCTGTCTGATTCCCTGGAACTGGAGATGGGCCACCATATAGTTGCTGGTAGTTGATCCAGGTTCTCTGGAAGAGGAGACAATGCTGTTAATTGTTGAGCCCTTTCAGTGGCCCCACACATCTTTAAATTTTTAGAAATATATGTGAGGCTGTGTTATGTACATCATATGCAGACCATAAGAGTTATTTAGATTCTCCAGAATCTGATACCCTCTTCTGGAGTATTTGAAGACAGCTACAGTGTACTTATATCTAATAAATAAATAAATAAATAAATAAATAAATAAATAAATAAATAAATAAATAAACATTTTTTTAAAAGGATAAGAAAAAAAGAAAGACTAGCAGGCCTGCCATCCTTATCTCTGTCTGTCTGTCTGTCTGTCTGTCTGATCCCCTGGAACTGGAGATGGGCCACCACATATTTGCTGGTAGTTTAATCCCAGGTTCTCTGGAAGAGGAGACAATGATGGTAATTGTTGAGCCCTTTCAGTGGTCATACCCATCTTTAAATTTTTAGAAGTATATGTGAGGCTGTGTTTATGTACATCATATGCAGACCATAAGAGGGATTTAGATTCTCCAGAATCTGACACCCTCTTCTGGAGTGTCTGAAGACAGCTACTGTGTACTTATATCTAATAAATACATAAATAAATAATTAAAAAACATTATTTAAAAAGGATAAGAAAAAAGAAAGACCAGGCAGGCCTGCCACCCTTATCTCTGTCTGTCTGTCTGTCTGTCTGTCTGATACCCTGGAACTGGAGATGGGCCACCATAGTGTTGCTGGTAGTTTATCCCAGGTTCTCTGGAAGAGGAGACAATGCTGTTAATTGTTGAGCCCTCTCAGTGGCCCCACCCATCTTTAAATTTTTAGAAGAAAATGTGAGTCTGTGTTTATGTACATCATATGCAGACCCTAAGAGGGATTTAGATTCTCCAGAATCTGACACCCTCTTCTGCAGTGTCTAAAGACAGCTACAGTGTACTTATATCTAATAAATACATATATAAAAAATAATTTTTTTTAAAAAGGATAAGAAAGAAAGAAAGACCAGGCAGGCCTGCCATCCTTATCTCTGTCTGTCTGTCTGTCTGTTTGATACCCTTGTACTGGAGATGGGCCACCATATAGTTACTGGTAGTTGATCCCAGGCTCTCTGGAAGAGGAGACAATGCTGTTAATTGTTGAGCCATTTCAGTGGCCCCGCCCATCTTTGAATTTTTAGAAGTAAAGTTGTGCTGTGTTTATGTACATCATATGCAGACCATAAGAGGGATTTAGATTCTCCAGAATCTGACACCCTCTTCTGGATTGTTTGAAGACAGCCACATTGTACTTATATCTAATAAATACATAAATAAATAAATAAACATTTTTTAAAAAGGATAAAAAAGAAAGAAAGACCAGGCAGGCCTGCCATCCTTATCCTTGTCTCTCTGTCTGTCTGTCTGATAACATGGAACTGGAGATGGGCCACCATAAAGTTGCTGGTAGTTGATCCCAGGATCTCTGATGAGTAGACAATGCTGTTAATTGTTGAGACCTTTCAGTGGCCCCACACATCTTTAAATTTTTAGAAGTATATGTGAGGCTGTGTTTATGTACATCATATGCAGACCATAAGAGGGATATAGATTCTCCAGAATCTGACACCCTCTTCTGGAGTGTCTGAAGATAGCTAAAGTGTACTTATATCTAATAAATACATAAATAAATAAATAAATAAATAAATAAATAAATAAATAAATAAACAAACAAACATTTTTTAAAAAGAATAAGATAGAAAGAAAGACCAGGCTGGACGGTCATCCTTATCTATGTCTGTCTGTCTGTCTCTCTGTCTGTCTGTCTGTCTGATCTCCTGGAACTGGAGATGGGCCACCATATAGTTGCTGGTAGTTGATCCCAGGTACTCTGAAGGGGAGACAATTCTGTTAATTGTTCAGCCCTTTCAGTGGCCCCACTCATCTTTAAATTTCTAGAAGTAAATGTGATGCTGTGTTTATGTACATCATATTCAGACCGTAAGAGGGATTTAGATTCTCCAGAATCTGACACCGTCTTTTGGAGTGTCTATGACGGATACAGTGTACATATATCTAATAAATACATAAATAAATAAATAAATAAATAAATAAATAAATAAATAAACATTTTTTAAAAAGGATAAGAAAAAAAGAAAGACCAGCAGGCCTGCCATCCTTATCTCTGTCTGTTTGTCTGTCTAATCCCCTGGAACTGGAGATGGGCCACCATATAGTTGCTGGTAGTTGATCCCAGGTTCTCTGGAAGAGGAGACAATGCTGTTAATTGTTGAGCCCTTTCAGTGGTCCTACCCATCTTTAAATTTTTAGAAGTATATGTGAGGCTGTGTTTATGTACATCATATGCAGACCATAAGAGGGATTTAGATTCTCCAGAATCTGACAACCTCTTCTGGAGTGTCTGAAGACAAGTATTGTGTACTTATATCTAATAAATACATTAAAAATAAATAAATAAATAAATAAATAAATAAATAAATAAATAAATAAATAAAAATAAATAAATAAACATTTTTTTTTAAACGGAGAAGAAAGAAAGAAAGACCATGCAGGCCTGCCATCCTTATCACTTTCTGTCTGTCTGTCTGTCTGTCTGATCCCCTGTAACTGGAGATGGGACACCATATAGTTGCTGGTAGTTGATCCCAGGTTCTCTGGAAAAGGAGACAATGCTGTTAATTGTTGAGCCCTTTCAGTGGCCCCACCCATCTTTAAATTTTTAGAAGTATATATGAGGCTATGTTTATGTACATCAAATGCAGACCATAATAGGGATTTAGATTCTCCAGCATATGACACCCTCTTCTGGAGTGTCTGAAGAGAGCTACAGTGTACTTATGTCTAATAAATACATAAATAAACAAATAAACATTTTTAAATAAGGATAATAAAGAAAGAAAATCCAGGCAGGCCTTCCATCCTTATATCTGTCTGTCTGTCTGTCTGTCTGATTCCCTGGAACTGGAGATGGGCCACCATATAGTTGCTGGTAGTTGATCCAGGTTCTCTGGAAGAGGAGACAATGCTGTTAATTGTTGAGCCCTTTCAGTGGCCCCACACATCTTTAAATTTTTAGAAATATATGTGAGGCTGTGTTATGTACATCATATGCAGACCATAAGAGTTATTTAGATTCTCCAGAATCTGATACCCTCTTCTGGAGTATTTGAAGACAGCTACAGTGTACTTATATCTAATAAATAAATAAATAAATAAATAAATAAATAAATAAATAAATAAATAAATAAACATTTTTTTAAAAGGATAAGAAAAAAAGAAAGACTAGCAGGCCTGCCATCCTTATCTCTGTCTGTCTGTCTGTCTGTCTGATCCCCTGGAACTGGAGATGGGCCACCACATATTTGCTGGTAGTTTAATCCCAGGTTCTCTGGAAGAGGAGACAATGATGGTAATTGTTGAGCCCTTTCAGTGGTCATACCCATCTTTAAATTTTTAGAAGTATATGTGAGGCTGTGTTTATGTACATCATATGCAGACCATAAGAGGGATTTAGATTCTCCAGAATCTGACACCCTCTTCTGGAGTGTCTGAAGACAGCTACTGTGTACTTATATCTAATAAATACATAAATAAATAATTAAAAAACATTATTTAAAAAGGATAAGAAAAAAGAAAGACCAGGCAGGCCTGCCACCCTTATCTCTGTCTGTCTGTCTGTCTGTCTGTCTGATACCCTGGAACTGGAGATGGGCCACCATAGTGTTGCTGGTAGTTTATCCCAGGTTCTCTGGAAGAGGAGACAATGCTGTTAATTGTTGAGCCCTCTCAGTGGCCCCACCCATCTTTAAATTTTTAGAAGAAAATGTGAGTCTGTGTTTATGTACATCATATGCAGACCCTAAGAGGGATTTAGATTCTCCAGAATCTGACACCCTCTTCTGCAGTGTCTAAAGACAGCTACAGTGTACTTATATCTAATAAATACATATATAAAAAATAATTTTTTTTAAAAAGGATAAGAAAGAAAGAAAGACCAGGCAGGCCTGCCATCCTTATCTCTGTCTGTCTGTCTGTCTGTTTGATACCCTTGTACTGGAGATGGGCCACCATATAGTTACTGGTAGTTGATCCCAGGCTCTCTGGAAGAGGAGACAATGCTGTTAATTGTTGAGCCATTTCAGTGGCCCCGCCCATCTTTGAATTTTTAGAAGTAAAGTTGTGCTGTGTTTATGTACATCATATGCAGACCATAAGAGGGATATAGATTCTCCAGAATCTGACACCCTCTTCTGGAGTGTCTGAAGATAGCTAAAGTGTACTTATATCTAATAAATACATAAATAAATAAATAAATAAATAAATAAATAAACAAACAAACATTTTTTAAAAGAATAAGATAGAAAGAAAGACCAGGCTGGACGGTCATCCTTATCTATGTCTGTCTGTCTGTCTCTCTGTCTGTCTGTCTGTCTGATCTCCTGGAACTGGAGATGGGCCACCATATAGTTGCTGGTAGTTGATCCCAGGTACTCTGAAGGGGAGACAATTCTGTTAATTGTTCAGCCCTTTCAGTGGCCCCACTCATCTTTAAATTTCTAGAAGTAAATGTGATGCTGTGTTTATGTACATCATATAAAGACCGTAAGAGGGATTTAGATTCTCCAGAATCTGACACCGTCTTTTGGAGTGTCTATGACGGATACAGTGTACATATATCTAATAAATACATACATAAATAAATAAATAAATAAATAAATAAATAAATAAACATTTTTTAAAAAGGATAAGAAAAAAAGAAAGACCAGCAGGCCTGCCATCCTTATCTCTGTCTGTTTGTCTGTCTAATCCCCTGGAACTGGAGATGGGCCACCATATAGTTGCTGGTAGTTGATCCCAGGTTCTCTGGAAGAGGAGACAATGCTGTTAATTGTTGAGCGCTTTCAGTGGCCCCACACATCTTGAAATTTTTAGAAGTATATGTGAGTCTGTGTTTATGTACATCATATGCAGACCAAAAGAGGGATTTAGATTCTCCACAATCTGACACCCTCTTCTGGAGTGTCTGAAGACAGCTACAGTGTACTTATATCTAATAAATAAATAAATAAATAAATAAATAAATAAATAAATAAATAAATGAATGAATGAATGAATAAATAAATAAATAAATAAATAAATAAATAAATAAATAAATAAGTAAATAAACAAACATTTTTTAAAAAGGATAAGAAAAAAAGAAAGACCAGCAGGCCTGCCATCCTTATCTCTGTCTGTCTGTCTGTCTGTCTGTCAGTCTGATGCCCTGGAACTGGAATGGGCCCCATATATTTGCTGGTAGTTGATCCGAGGTTCTCTGGAAGAGGAGACAATGCTGTTAATTGTTGAGTCCTTTCAGTGGCCCCACACATCTTTAAATTTTTAGAAGTATATGTGAGTCTGTGTTTATGTACATCATATGCAGACCATAAGAGGGATTTAGATTCTCAAGAATCTGACAACATCTTCTGAAATGTCTGAAGACAGCTACAGTGTACTTATATCTAATAAATACATAAATAAAAATAAATAAATAAATAAATAAACATTTTTTCAACACTATAATAAAGAAAGAAAGACCAGGCACGCCTGCCATCCTTATCTCTGTCTGTCTGTCTGTCTGTCTGATCCCCTGGAACTGGAGATGGGCCACCATATAGTTGCTGGTAGTTCATCCCAGGTTCTCTGGAAGAGGAGACAATGCTGTTAATTGTTGAGCCCTTTCTTTAGTGACCCCACCCATCTTTAAATTTTTAGAAGTATATGTGAGGCTGTGTTTATGTACATCATATGCAGACCATAAGAGGGATTTAGATTCTCCAGAATCTGACACCCTCTTCTGGAGTGTCTGAAGACAGCTACAGTGTACTTATATCTAAAAAATACATAAATAAATAAATAAATAAACATTTTTTAAAAAGGATAAGAAAGAAAGAAAGACCAGGCAGGCCTGCCATCCTTATCTCTGTCTTTCTGTCTGTCTGTTTGTCTGTCTGATCCCCTGAAACTGGAGATGGGCCAACATATAGTTGCTGGTAGTTGATCCCAGGTTCTCTGGAAGAGGAGACAATGCTGTTAATTGTTGGTTCCTTTCAGTGGCCCCAACCATCTTTAAATTTTTAGAAGAATATGTGAGGCTGTGTTTATGTACATCATATGCAGAACATAAATGGGATTTACGTTCTGCAGAATCAAACACCCTCTTCTGGAGTGTCTGAAGATAGCTATAGTGTACTTATATCTAATAAATACATAAATAAATTAATAAACCTTTTTTAAAATGATAAGAAAGAAAGAAAGACCAGGCAGGCCTGCCATCCTTATCTCTGTCTGTCTGTCTGTGTGTCTGTCTGATCCCCTGGAACTGGAGATGGGCCACCATATAATTACTGGTTATTGATCCCAGGTTCTCTGGAAGAGGAGACAATGCTGTTAATTGTTGATCCCTTTTAGTGGCCCCACCCATCTTTAAATTTTTAGAAGTATATGTGAGGCTGTGTTTATGTACATCATATGCAGACCATAAGAGGGATTTAGATTCTCCAGAATCTGACAACCTCTTCTGGAGTGTCTGAAGACAAGTATTGTGTACTTATATCTAATAAATACATTAAAAATAAATAAATAAATAAATAAATAAATAAAAATAAATAAATAAACATTTTTTTTTAAACGGAGAAGAAAGAAAGAAAGACCATGCAGGCCTGCCATCCTTATCACTTTCTGTCTGTCTGTCTGTCTGTCTGATCCCCTGTAACTGGAGATGGGACACCATATAGTTGCTGGTAGTTGATCCCAGGTTCTCTGGAAAAGGAGACAATGCTGTTAATTGTTGAGCCCTTTCAGTGGCCCCACCCATCTTTAAATTTTTAGAAGTATATATGAAACTATGTTTATGTACATCAAATGCAGACCATAAGAGGGATTTAGATTCTCCAGCATATGACACCCTCTTCTGGAGTGTCTGAAGACAGCTACAGTGTACTTATGTCTAATAAATACATAAATAAACAAATAAACATTTTTAAATAAGGATAATAAAGAAAGAAAATCCAGGCAGGCCTTCCATCCTTATATCTGTCTGTCTGTCTGTCTGTCTGTCTGATTCCCTGGAACTGGAGATGGGCCACCATATAGTTGCTGGTAGTTGATCCAGGTTCTCTGGAAGAGGAGACAATGCTGTTAATTGTTGAGCCCTTTCAGTGGCCCCACACATCTTTAAATTTTTAGAAATATATGTGAGGCTGTGTTATGTACATCATATGCAGACCATAAGAGTTATTTAGATTCTCCAGAATCTGATACCCTCTTCTGGAGTGTCTGAAGACAGCTACAGTGTACTTATATCTAATAAATAAATAAATAAATAAATAAATAAATAAATAAATAAATAAATAAACATTTTTTAAAAGGATAAAAAAAAAAGAAAGACTAGCAGGCCTGCCATCCTTATCTCTGTCTGTCTGTCTGTCTGTCTGATCCCCTGGAACTGGAGATGGGCCACCACATAGTTGCTTGTAGTTTAATCCCAGGTTCTCTGGAAGAGGAGACAATGCTGTTAATTGTTGAGCCCTTTCAGTGGCCCCACACATCTTTAAATTTTTAGAAGTATATGTGAGGCTGTGTTTATGTACATTTTATGTAGACCATAAGAGGGATTTATATTCTCCAGAATCTGATACCCTCTTCTGGAGTGTCTGAAGACAGCTACAGTGTACTTATATCTAATAAATATATAAATAAATAAATAAACATGTTTTAAAAAGGATAAGAAAGAAAGAAAAACCAGGCAGGCCTGCCATCCTTGTCTGTCTGTCTGTCTGTCTGTCTCTCTGATCCCCTGGATCTGGAGATGGGCCACCATATAGTTGCTGGTAGTTGATCCCAGGTTCTCTGGAAGAGGAGACAATGCTGTTAATTGTTGAGCACTCACAGTGGCCCCACCCATCTTTAAATTTTTAGAAATAAATGTGAAGCTGTTTTTATGTACATCATATGCATATCATAAGAGGGACTTAGATTCTCCAGAATCTGACACCCTCTTCCTGAGTGTCTGAAGACAGCTACAGTGTACTTATATATAATAAATTCATAAATAAATAAATAAACCTTTTTAAACGGATAAGAAAGAAATAAAAACCAGGAAGGCCTGCCATCCTTGTCTGTATGTCTGTCTGTCTGTCTGATCGCCTGGAACTGGAGATGGTCCACCATATAGTTGCTGGTAGTTGATCCCAGGTTCTCTGGAAGAGGAGACAATGCTGTTAATTTTTGAGCCCTTTCAGTGGCCCCACCCATCTTTAAATTTTTATAAGTATATGTGAGGCTGTTTCATGTACATCATATGCAGACCATAAGAGGGATTTAGATTCTCCAGAATCTGACACCCTCTTCTGGAGTGTCTGAAGACAGCTACAGTGTACTTATATCGAATAAATAAATAAATAAATAAATAAATAAATAAATAAATAAATAAATAAACATTTTTTAAAAGGATAAGAAAGAATGAAAGACCAGGTAGGCCTGCCATCCTTAACTCTATCTGTCTGTATCTCTGTCTGTCTGTCTGATCCCCTGGAACTGGAGATGGGCCACCATATAGTTGCTGGTAGTTGATGCCAGGTTCTCTGGAAGAGGAGACAATGCTGTTAATTGTTGAGCCCTTTCAGTGGTCCTACCCATCTTTAAATTTTTAGAAGTATATGTGAGGCTGTGTTTATGTACATCATATGCAGACCATAAGAGGGATATAGATTCTCCAGAATCTGAAACCCTCTTCTGGAGTGTCTGAAGACAGCTACAGTGTACTTATATCTAATAAATACATAAATAAATAAATAAATAAATAAATAAATAAATAAATATACATTTTTTAAAAGGGATAAGAAAGAAAGAAAAACCAGGCAGGCTTCCATCCTTGTCTGTCTTTCTCTCTGTCTGCCTGTCTTGCCTAGCCCCTTGCGTTGCCTAGCCTAGCCCCTTGCCTTGCCTAGCCCAGCCCCTTGCCTAGCCTAGCCTAGCCCAGCCCTGCCTTGCCTAGCCCTGCCTATCCCTGTCTTTAACCAGGCTGGCCTCGAACTCAGAAACTGACTGCCTCTGCCTCCAGAGTGCTCTCATTAAGAGCTCGAGCCACCACTGACTGTTGGGTTTTCTAAGTCTTACATAGGTATGGTCTGTTTCTCAACTGTGAAACCCTAATTAACACATGTAGTCTGTCCTAGGTCAGCCATAGCTACAGACTGAGGCCTTTTCTAAAACAAAACAAAAGAAAACAAAAAAAAAATAGAAATAATAAAATAAATAAATTAAGAAACCACATGATATCTTTTCTTTCTTTCAATGATACTCAGAGTTTGAAGCAGTTCACCCATGAGACCTCAGCTCCGGACATTGAGGCTGTTTCCCTAACAAGTATTATGGCTGAACCTGAGGGGTTCTACTGCTGATTTGTGTCCCCCACTTTAAAAAAATAGTTGTTTTCAAAGGCTGCAGGTTCTTAGCTCTGTTCCTTGTTACAGTTGAGTCACAGCCCTGAAAGTTCAGTGGTAGTTAAAGGCACTGAGAAGGGCTTCCTATAGACATCAAAGACCAAGTCTTTGTTATTAAAAAGTTAATCTGGATTCCCCCACACCCTGGCATCCTTAGAATTCCTAGAAAGGAAGGCAGGGACCTGGGCAGAAGGGTGCAAGGCTACTGGTGTTTGTAAGTGGTAACAGAAAGCTTTCTCTTGTTGGTACCCTACCCCAAGTTACACTGTCACTTCTTTTTCCTAGTTGTTGTTTTGTAGGTTTGTATTCTCAACATAGACCCTTTTCCTTCCTAACCTTGGCTGTCCTGAACCTTACTGTCCTTGAACTCAGTGATTTGCCTGTCTTGCTGGGATGAAACTGTGAGCTACCATCCAGAAGGAAGCACCCTGCTGAGGTTAGATTGGGGTCTCTTCCATTTTCCTCTATGAACATGCATATGGCAGGCCTGTTCTTTCTTTTTTACTTTTCCTTTTCTTTTTAAAGATTTATTTATTTATTATATTTAAGTATGCTGTAGCTATCTTCAGACAGTCCAGAAGAGGGTGTCAGATTCTGAAGAATCTAAATCATTCTTATTGTCTGCATATGATGTATATAAACACAGCCTCACATATACTCAAAAAAAAAAAAAAAGAAAGAAAGATGTGGCTACAGAGAGGGCTCAACAATTAAGAGCATTGTCTCCTCTTCCAGAGAACCTGGGCTCAATTACCAGTATTATATATGGTGGCCCATCTCCAGTTCCAGGGGATCTAATACTCTGTTCTGGAGTCTGTGGGTACAGCATACACATGCAAAACATTCTTACACAATCATTGAGAGAGGAGAGAGAGGGGTTGAGAGAGAGGGGAGATAATCATACCTCCTGACGAGTTTGAAGACCTGAGCTTCATCACTCACACAAATAAATAAATGCAAAATATTTTTAAAAAATAAACTCTGCCATTGCCCTTTAAAAATTCCTAGAAAACAAGTTTTATAAGCAACAGTTATATTTACTATATCTAAAGTACAGTCATGAGCATATTCTCTAAATAGAAAAAGGCCTGTTAGTCTTAGAAATGGAAAAGACAAACCAAGGAAGGTTTGCAATTACATAATGAGGCAGCTCAGCCCAGCTCTTAGGTTGGAAATAAGACTGGAGAAAAGAACCTGAGGGGTTAGGGTTAATTGTTAAATGTTAATTGTTGAGCCCTTTCAGTGGCCCCACCCATCTATAAATTTTTAGAAGTATATGTGAGGCTGTGTTTATGTACATCATATGCAGCCCATAAGAGGGATTTAGATTCTCCAGAATCTTACACCCTTTTCTGCAGTGTCTCAAGACAGCTACAGTGTACTTATATCTAATAAATAAATAAATAAATAAATAAATAAATAAATAAACATTTTTTAAAAGGGATAAGAAAGAAAGAAAAACCAGGCAGGCCTGCCATACTTGTCTGTCTGTCTTACTGTCTTGCCTAGCCCCTTGCCTAGCCTAGCCTAGCCTAGCCCCTTCCTAGCCTAACCTAGCCCCTTGCTTTGCCTAGCCCTGCCTTGCCTAGCCCTGCCTATCCCTGTCTTTAACTAGGCTGGCCTCGAAATCAGAAACTGACTGCCTCTCCCTCCAGAGTGCTCTCATTAAGAGCTCGAGCCACCACTGACTGTTGGGTTTTCTAAGTCTTACATAGGTATGGTCTGTTTCTCAGCTGTGAAACCGTAATTAACACATGTAGTCTGTCCTAGGTCAGCCATAGCTACAGACTGAGGCCTTTTCTAAAACAAAACAAAAGAAAACAAAAAATAGAAATAATAAAATAAATAAATTAAGCAACCACATGATATCTTTTCTTTCTTTCAATGATACTCAGAGCTTGAAGCAGTTCACCCATGAGACCTCAGCTCCGGACATTGAGGCTGTTTCCCTAACAAGTTTTATGGCTGAACCTGAGGGGTTCTACTGCTGATTTGTGTCCCCCACTTTAAAAAAATAGTTGTTTTCAAAGGCTGCAGGTTCTTAGCCCTGTTCCTTGTTACAGTTGAGTCACAGCCCTGAATGTTCAGTCTTAGTTAAAGGCACTGAGAAGGGCTTCCTATAGACATCAAAGACCAAGTCTTTGTTATTAAAAAGTTAATCTGGATTCCCCCACCCCCTGAGGGTTTGTATTCTCAACATAGACCCTTTTCCTTCCTAACCTTGGCTGTCCTGAACCTTACTGTCCTTGAACTCAGTGATTTGCCTGTCTTGCTGGGATGAAACTGTGAGCTACCATCCAGAAGGAAGCACCCTGCTGAGGTTAGATTGGGGTCTCTTCCATTTTCCTCTATGAACATGCATATGGCAGGCCTGTTCTTTCTTTTTTACTTTTCCTTTTCTTTTTAAAGATTTATTTATTTATTATATCAAAGTATGCTGTAGCTATGTTCAGACACTGCAGAAGAGGGTGTCAGATGCTGAAGAATCTAAATCATTCTTATTGTCTGCATATGATGTATATAAACACAGCCTAACATATACTCAAAAAAAAAAAGAAAGAAAGAAAGAAAGAAAGAAAGAAAGAAAGAAAGAAAGAAAGAAAGAAAGAAAGAAAGAAAGAAAGAAAGAAAGATGTGGCTACAGAGAGGGCTCAACAATTAAGAGCATTGTCTCCTCTTCCAGAGAACCTGGGCTCAATTACCAGTATATATATATATGGTGGCCCATCTCCAGTTCCAGGGGATCTATTACTCTGTTCTGGAGTCTGTGGGCACAGCATACACATGCAAAACATTCTTACACTAAAAATAAAATAGATCATTCAGAGAGAGGACAGAGAGTGGGTGAGAGAGAGGGGAGGTAATTATAACTCCTGACGAGTTTGAAGACCTGAGCTTCATCACTCACACAAATAAATACATGCAAAATAATTTTTATTGAGCAACAGTTATATTTACTATATCTAAAGGACAGTCATGAGCATATTCTCTAAATAGAAAAAGGCCTGTTAGTCTTAGAAATGGAAAAGACAAACCAAGGAAGATTTGCAATTACATAATGAGGCAGCTCAGCCCAGCTCTTAGGTTGGAAATAAGACTCGAGAATAGGATACACATGAAGCCAGCCAGCCATTGCTTTTTGTTTTGGAGGCTGAAAGGATACACCTGAAGACAGCCAATGCTGTGTGTGCTTGATGGTGATCTGGTAATTTTTTTTTTAATTTTTAAAAACTTTAACACTTTTTATAAAACTTTTATAAAAACTTTTTATTCTCCTTTCTTTCTTTCTTTCTTTCTTTCTTTCTTTCTTTCTTTCTTTCTTTCTTTCTTTCTTTCTTTCTTTCTTTCTTTTTTCAGGGTTTCTCACCATATTGCAGGTACTACAAGTTTGATTTTCTTATTTTTCGACTGTTTCAGGGTTTCTCACCATATTGCAGGTCCTACTGTGTGATTTTCTCATTTTTCGACTTTTTCAGGGTTTCTTATCATATTCCAAGTCCTAGAGTGTGATTTTCTCATTTTTCGACTTTTTCAGGGATTCTCACCATATTGCAGGTCCTACAAGTGTGAATTTCTTAATTTTCGACATTTGCAGGGTTTCTCACCATGTTCCAGCTACTACAGTGTATTTTTCTCATTTTTTAAAATTTTCACGGTCTCTCATCTTATTCCAAGTCGAACAGTGTAATTTTCTCATTTTTCGACTTTTTCAGGATTTCTCACCATATTGCAGGTACTACAAGTTTGATTTTCTTATTTTTCAAATGTTTCAGGGTTTCTCACCATATTCCAGGTCCTACTGTGTGATTTTCTCACGTTAAGACTTTTTCAGTGTTTCTCACCAATATTCTAGGTAGTACAGTGTGATTTTCTCATTTTTTGACTTTTTCAGGTTTTCTCATCATATTCCAAGTCCTAGAGTATGATTTTCTCTTTTTCGGACTTTTTCAGGGTTTCTCAAAAATATTCCAGGTCCTACAGTGTAATTTTCTCATTTTTTGACTTTTTCAGGGTTTCTCACCATATTCCAAGTCCTATAGTGTGATTTTCTCATTTTTTGACTTTTTCAGGTTTTCTCATCTTACTTCAAGTCCTACAGTGTGATTTTCTCATTTTTCGACTTTTTCAAGGTTTCTCACCATATTGCAGGTCCTACAAGTGTGATTTTCTTATTGTTGGACTTTTTCAGGGTTTCTCACCATATTCCAGCTCCTACAGTGCATTTTTGTCATTTTTTGTCTTTTTCACGGTTTCTCATCTTATTCCAAGTCCTACAGTGTGATTTTCTCATTTTTCGACTTTTTCAGGGTTTCTCACCATATTGCAGTGCTACTGTGTGATTTTCTCATTTTTAGACTTTTTCAGGGTTTCTCACCATATTCCAGGTTCTACTGTGTGATTTTCTCATTTTTTGACTTTTTCAGGGTTTCTCACCATATTCCAAGTCCTATAGTGTGATTTTCTCATTTTTTGACTTTTTCAAGGTTTCTCATCTTACTCCAAGTCCTACAGTGTGATTTTCTCATTTTTGACTTTTTCAGGGTTTCTCACCATATTGCAGGTCCTACAAGTGTGATTTTCTTATTGTTGGACTTTTTCAGGTTTTTCTCACCATATTCCAGCTCCTACAGTGCATTTTTGTCATTTTTTGTCTTTTTCACGGTTTCTCATCTTATTCCAAGTCCTACAGTGTGATTTTCTCATTTTTCGACTTTTTAAGGGTTTCTCACCATATTGCAGGTCCTACTGTGTGATTTTCTCATTTTTAGACTTTTTCAGGGTTTCTCACCATATTCCAGGTACTACTGTGTGATTTTCTCATTTTTTGACTTTTTCAGGGTTTCTCATCATATTCCAAGTCCTAGAGTGTGATTTTCTCTTTTTAAGACTTTTTAAGGGTTTCTCACCATATTCCAGGTCCTACAGTGTGATTTTCTCAATTTTTGACTTTTTCAGGGTTTCTCACCATATTCCAGGTCCTACAGTGTGATTTTCTCATTTTTTGACTTTTTCAGGGTTTCTCATCTTACTCCAAGTCCTACAGTGTGATTTTCTCATTTTTCGACTTTTTCAGGGTTTCTCACCATATTGCAGGTCCTACTGTGTGATTTTCTCATTTTTAGACTTTTTCAGTGTTTACTCACCATATTCAAGGTACTACAGTGTTATTTTCTCATTTTTTGACTTTTTCAGGGTTTCTCATCTTATTCCAAGTCCTACAGTGTGATTTTCTCATTTTTCGTCTTTTTCAGGGTTTCTCACCATATTGCAGGTCCTACTGTGTGATTTTCTCATTTTTAGACTTTTTCAGGGTTTCTCACCATATTCCAGGTACTACTGTGTGATTTCTCATTTTTTGACTTTTTCAGGGTTTCTCATCATATTCCAAGTCCAATAGTGTGATTTTCTCTTTTTTCGACTTTTTCAGGGTTTCTCACCATATTCCAGGTCCTACAGTGTGATTTTCTCATTTTTTGACTTTTTCAGGGTTTCTCACCATATTCCAGCTCCTACTGCGTGATTTTCTCATTTTTCGACTTTTTCAGGGTTTCTCACCATATTCCAAGTCCTACAGTGTGATTTTCTCATTTTTTGACATTTTCAGGGTTTGTCACCATATTCCAGGTACTACAGTGTGATTTTCTTATTTTAGACTTTTTCAGTGTTTCTCACCAAATTCCAGGACCTACTGCGTGATTTTCTCATTTTTGACTTTTTCAGGATTTCTCACCATATTCCATGTCCTACACTGTAATTTTCTCATTTTTCGACTTTTTCAGGGTTTTTCACCATATTGGAGGTCCTACAAGTGTGATTTTCTTATTTTTCGACTTTTTCAGTGTTTCTCATCATATTCCAGCTCCTACAGTGTATTATTCTCATTTTTTTGATTTTTTCACGGTTTCTCATCTTATTCCAAATCCTACAGTGTGATTTTCTCATTGTTGGAATTTTTTAGGGTTTCTCACCATATTGCAGGTACTACAAGTTTGATTTTCTTATTTTTCGACTGATTCAGTGTTTCTCACCATATTGCAGGTCCTATTGTGTGATTTTTCTCATTTTTCGACTTTTTCAGGGTTTCTCATCATATTCCAAGTCCTAGGTGTAATTTTTCTAATTTTTAGTCTTTTTCAGAATTTCTCACCATATTCCAGGTTCTACATTGGGATTTTTCTCATTTTTTGAATTTTTCAGGGTTGCTCACCATATTTCAGCTCCTACCGTGTATTTTTGTCATTTTTTGTCTTTTTCACGGTTTCTCATCTTATTCCAAGTCCTATATTGTTATTTTCTCCTTTTTTGACGTTTTCAGGGTTTCTCACCATATTGCAGGTACTACAAGTTTGATTTTCTTATTTTTCTATCTTTCAGGGTTTCTCACCATATTCCAGGTCCTACTGTTTGATTTTCTCATTTTTAGACTTTTTCATGGTTTCTCACCATATTCCAGGTACTACAGTGTACTTTTCTCATTTTTTTTACCTTTTCAGGGTTTCTCATCATATTCCAAGTCCTAGAGTGTGATTTTCTCTTTTTTCGACTATTTCAGAGTTTCTCACCATATTCCAGGTCCTATAGTGTGATTTTCTCATTTTAAGACTTTTTCAGGGTATCTCAACATATTCCAGGTACTACAGTGTGATTTTCTCATTTTTCGACTTTTTCAGGGTTTCTCATCTTATTCCAAGTCCTAAAGTATGATTTTCTCATTTTAAGACTTTTTCAGGGTTTCTCACCATATTCCAGGTCCTACAGTGTGATTTTCTCATTTTTCGACTTTTTCAGGGTTTCTCACCATATTGGAGGTTCTACAAGTGTGATTTTCTTATTTTTCGACTGATTCAGTGTTTCTCACCATATTGCAGGTCCTACAGTGTGATTTTATCATTTTTCGACTTTTTCAGGGTTTCTCACCATATTGGAGGTTCTACAAGTGTGATTTTCTTATTTTTTGACTTTTTCAGGGTTTCTTACCATATTCCAGCTTCTACAGTGTATTTTTCTCATTTTTTGACTTTTTCACGGTTACTCATCATATTCTAAATCCTACAGTGTGATTTTCGCATTTTTGGAAATTTTCAGGGTTTCTCACCATAGTGCAAGTACTACAAGTTTGATTTTCTTATTTTTTGACTGTTTAAGTGTTTATCACCATATTGCAGGTCCTAATGTGTGATTTTCTCATTTTGAGACTTTTTCTGTGTTTCTCACCATATTCCAGCTACTACAGTGTGATTTTCTCATTTTTCGACTTTTATAGGGTTCCTCATCATATTCCAAGTCCTAGAGTGTGATTTTTCTAATTATTGACTTTTTCAGGGTTACTCACCAAATTCCATCTTCTACAGTGTGATTTTCAAATTTTTCGACTTTTTCAGGGTTTTTCATCATATTCCAAGTCCTACAGTGTGATTTTCTCATTTTTTGACTTTTTCAGGGTTTCTCATCATATTCCAAGTCCTAGAGAGTGATTTTTCTAATTTTTCGCCTTTTTCAGAGTTTCTCACCATATTCCAGGTTCCACAGTGTTATTTTTCTCATTTTTTGACTTTTTCAGGATTGCTCAACATATTCCATCTTCTACAGTGTGATTTTTTCATTTTTCAACTTTTTCAGGGTTTCTCATCTTATTCCAAGTCCTACAGGGTGATTTTCTCATTTTTTGACTTTTTCAGGGTGTCTCATCTTATTCCAAGTCCTACAGTGTGATTTTCTCATTTTTCAACTTTTTCAGGGTTTCTCACCATATTGCAGGTCCTACAAGTGTGAATTTCTTATTTTTTGACTTTTTCAGGGTTTCTCACCATATTCCAGCTCCTTCAGTGTATTTTTCTCATTTTTTGACTTTTTCAGGGTTTCTCACCATATTGCAGATATGACAAATTTGATTTTCTTATTTTTCGACTGCTTCAGGGTTTCTCACCATATTCCAGGTCCTACAGTGTAATTTTCTCATTTTTTGACTTTTTCAGTGTTTCTCACCATATTGCAGGTCCTACTGTGTGATTTTCTCATTTTTAGACTTTTTCAGTGTTTACTCACCATATTCAAGGTACTACAGTGTTATTTTCTCATTTTGAGACTTTTTCAGGTTTTCTCATCTTATTCCAAGTCCTACAGGGTGATTTTCTCTTTTTTCGACTTTTAAAGGGTTTCTCAACATATTCCAGGTCCTACAGTGTAATATTCTCATTTTTTGACTTTTTCAGGGTTTGTCACCATATTCCAGGTACTACAGTGTGATTTTCTTATTTTAGACTTTTTCAGTGTTTCTCACCAAATTCCAGGACCTACTGCATCATTTTCTCATTTTTGACTTTTTCAGGGTTTCTCACCATATTCCATGTCCTACACTGTAATTTTCTCATTTTTCGACTTTTTCAGGGTTTTTCACCCTATTGGAGGTCCTACAAGTGTGATTTTCTTATTTTTCGACTTTTTCAGGGTTTCTCATCATATTCCAGCTCCTACAGTGTATTATACTCATTTTTTTGATTTTTTCACGGTTTCTCATCATATTCCAAATCCTATAGTGTGATTTTCTCATTTTTTGACTTTTTCAGTGTTTCTCACCATATTGCAGGTCCTACTGTGTGATTTTCTCATTTTTAGACTTTTTCAGTGTTTACTCACCATATTCAAGGTACTACAGTGTGATTTTCTCATTTTTTTGACTTTTTCAGGGTATATCATCATATTCCAAGTCCTAGAGTGTGATTTTCTCTTTTTTCGACTCTTTCAGAGTTTCTCAAAATATTCCAGGTCCTACAGTGTGATTTTCTCATTTTAAGACTTTTTCAGGGTTTCTCAACACATTCCAGGTACTACAGTGTGATTTTCTCATTTTTCGACTTTTTCAGGGTTCCTCATCATATTCCAGGTCCTAGAGTGTGATTTTTCTAATTATTGACTTTTTCACGGTTGCTCACCATATTCCATCTTATACAGTGTGATTTTCTCATTTTTCGACTTTTTCAGGGTTTTTCATCATATTCCAAGTTCTATAGTGTGATTTTCTCATTTTTTGACTTTTTCAGGGTTTCTCACCATATTCCAGGTCCTACAGTGTGATTTTCTCATTTTTCAACTTTTTCAGGGTTTCTCACCATAATGAAGGTGAAACAAGTGTGAGTTTCTTATTTTTCGACTTTTTCAGGTTTTCTCACCATATTCCAGATCCTACAGTGTATTTTTCTCACTTTTAGACTTTTTCACGTTTTCTCACAATATTCCAAGTCCTACTGCGTGATTTTCTCATTTTTCGACTTTTTCAGGGTTTCTCACCATATTCCAAGTCCTACAGTGTGATTTTCTCATTTTTCGACTTTTTCAGAATTTCTCACGCTATTGCAGGTCCTACAAGTGTGAATTTCTTATTTTTTGGCTTTTTCAGGGTTTCTCACCATATTCCAGCTCCTTCAGTGTATTTTTCTCATTTTTTGACTTTTTCAGGGTTTCTCACCATATTGCAGATATGACAAATTTGATTTTCTTATTTTTCGACTGCTTCAGGGTTTCTCACCATATTCCAGGTCCTACTGTGTGATTTTCTCATTTTTAGACTTTTTCAGTGTTTTTCTCACCATATTCAAGGTACTACAGTGTTATTTTCTCATTTTTTGACATTTTCAGGTTTTCTCATCATATTCCATGTCCTAGAGGATGATTGTCTCTTTTTTCGACTTTTAAAGTGTTTCTCAACATATTCCAGGTCCTACAGTGTAATTTTCTCATGTTTTGACTTTTTCAGTGTTTCTCACCATATTGCAGGTCCTACAAGTGTGAATTTCTTTTTTTTTCGACTTTTTCAGAGTTACTCACCATATTCCAGGTCCTACAGTGTGATTTTCTCATTTTTAGATTTTTCAGTGTTTCTCAACATATTGCAGGTCCTACTGTGTGATTTTCTCATTTTAAGACTTTTTCAGGGTTTCTCACCATATTCCAGGTCCTACTGTGTGATTTTCTCATTTTTTTACTTTTTCAGTGTTTCTCATCAAATTCCAAGTCCTACAGTGTGATTTTCTCATTTTTTGACTTTTTCAGGGTTTCTTATCATATTCCAAGTCCTAGACTGTGATTTTTCTAATTTTTCGACTTTTTCAGATTATATCACCATATTCCTTTTACTACAGTGTTTATTCTCATTTTTTTGACTTTTTCAAGGTTTCTCACCATATTCAATGTCCTACAGTGTGATTTTCTCATTTAAAGGCTTTTTCAGGGTTTGTCACCATATTCCAGGTACTACAGTGTAAATTTCTTATTTTAGACTTTTTCAGTGTTTCTCACCAAATTCCAGGACCTACTGCGTGATTTTCTCATTTTTCGACTTTTTCAGGGTTTCTCACCATATTCCAGGTCCTACACTGTGATTTTCTCATTTTTCGACTTTTTCAGGGTTTTTCACCATAGTGGAGGTCCTACAAGTGTGATTTTCTTATTTTTCGACTTTTTCAGGGTTTCTCATCATATTCCAAATCCTACAGTGTGATTTTCTCATTTTTGGAATTTTTCAGGTTTTCTCAACATATTGCAGGTACTACAAGTTTTATTTTCTTATTTTTTGACTGTTTCAGTGTTTCTTACCATATTCCAGCTACTACAGTTTGATTTTCTCATTTTTCGACTTTTTCAGGGTTTCTCATCATATTCCAAGTCCTAGAGAGTGATTTTTCTAATTTTTCGCCTTTTTCAGAGTTTCTCACCATATTCCAGGTTCCACAGTGTGATTTTTCTCATTTTTTGACTTTTTCAGGATTGCTCAACATATTCCATCTTCTACAGTATGATTTTCTCATTTTTCAACTTTTTCAGGGTTTCTCATCTTATTCCAAGTCCTACAGTGTGATTTTCTCATTTTTTGACTTTTTCAGGGTGTCTCATCTTATTCCAAGTCATACAGTGTGATTTTCTCATTTTTCGACTTTTTCAGGGTTTCTCACCATATTGCAGGTCCTACAAGTGTGAATTTCTTATTTTTTGACTTTTTCAGGGTTTCTCACCATATTGCAGATAAGACAAATTTGATTTTCTTATTTTTCGACTTTTTCAGGGTTTCTCACCATATTCCAGGTCCTACTCTGTGATTTTCTCATTTTTAGACTTTTTCAGTGTTTACTCACCATATTCAAGGTACTACAGTGTTATTTTCTCATTTTTTGACTTTTTCAGGTTTTCTCATCTTATTCCAAGTCCTACAGGGTGATTTTCTCTTTTTTCGACTTTTAAAGGGTTTCTCAACATATTCCAGGTCCACCAGTGTAATTTTCTCATTTTTTGACTTTTTCAGTGTTTCTCACCATATTGCAGGTCCTACAAGTGTGAATTTCTAATTTTTCGAATTTTTCAGAGTTACTCACCATATTCCAGGTCCTATAGTGTGATTTTTTCATTTCAAGATTTTTCAGTGTTTCTCACCATATTCCAGGTCCTACTGCCTGATGTTCTTATTTTTCGACTTTTTCAGGGTTTCTCACCATATTCCAAGTCCTACAGTGTGATTTTCTCATTTTTTTGACGTTTTTAGGGTTTGTCACCATATTCCAGGTACTACAGTGTGATTTTCTTATTTTAGACTTTTTCAGTGCTTCTCACCAAATTCCTGGACCTACTGCGTGATTTTCTCATTTTTGACGTTTTCAGGGTTTCTCACCATATTCCATGTCCTACACTGTAATTTTCTCATTTTTCGACTTTTTCAGGGTTTTTCACCATATTGGAGGTCCTACAAGTGTGATTTTTTTATTTTTCGACTTTTTCAGGGTTTCTCAACATATTCCAGCTCCTACAGTGTATTATTCTCATTTTTTTGATTTTTTCACGGTTTCTCATCTTATTCCAAATCCTACAGTGTGATTTTCTCATTTTTGGAATTTTTCAGGGTTTCTCACCATATTGCAGGTTCTACATTGTGATTTTTCTCATTTTTTGAATTTTTCAGGGTTGCTCACCATATTTCAGCTCCTACAGTGTATTTCTGTCATTTTTTGTCTTTTTCACGGTTTCTCATCTTATTCCAAGTCCTATATTTTGATTTTCTCCTTTTTTGACTTTTTTAGGGTTTCTCACCATTTTGCAGGTACTAGAAGTTTGATTTCCTTATTTTTCGATCTTTCAGGGTTTCTCACCATATTCCAGGTCCTACTGTTTGATTTTCTCATTTTTAGACTTTTTAAGGGTTTCTCACCATATTCCAGGTACTACAGTGTGATTTTCTCATTTTTTTTTGACTTTTTCATGGTATATCATCATATTCCAAGTCCTAGAGTGTGATTTTCTCTTTTTTCGACTATTTCAGAGTTTCTCACCATATTCCAGGTCCTACAGTGTGATTTTCTCATTTTAAGACTTTTTCAGGGTTTCTCATCAAATTCCAGGTACTACAGTGTGATTTTCTCATTTTTCCACTTTTTCAGGGTTTCTCATCTTATTCCAAGTCCTACAGTGTGATTTTCTCGTTTTAAGACTTTTTCAGGGTTTCTCAACACATTCCAGCTTCTACAGTGTATTTTTCTCATTTTTTGACTTTTTAACGGTTACTCATCATATTCTAAATCCTACAGTGTGATTTTCGCATTTTTGGAAATTTTCAGGGTTTCTCACCATATTGCAGGTACTACAAGTTTGATTTTCTTATTTTTTGACTGTTTAAGTGTTTATCACCATATTGCAGGTCCTACTGTGTGATTTTCTCATTTTGAGACTTTTTCAGTGTTTCTCACCATATTCCAGCTACTACAGTGTGATTTTCTCATTTTTCGACTTTTTCAGGGTTCCTCATCATATTCCAAGTCCTAGAGTGTGATTTTTCTAATTATTGACTTTTTCACGGTTGCTCACCATATTCCATCTTCTACAGTGTGATTTTCTCATTTTTCGACTTTTTCAGGGTTTTTCATCATATTCCAAGTTCTATAGTGTGATTTTCTCATTTTTTGACTTTTTCAGGGTTTCTCACCATATTCCAGGTCCTACAGTGTGATTTTCTCATTTTTCGACTTTTTCAGGGTTTCTCACCATAATGGAGGTCAAACAAGTGTGAGTTTCTTATTTTTCGACTTTTTCAGGTTTTCTCACCATATTCCAGCTCCTACGGTGTATTTTTCTCATTTTTAGACTTTTTCACGTTTTCTCACAATATTCCTGGTCCTACTGCGTGATTTTCTCATTTTTCGACTTTTTCAGATTTCTCACCATATTCCAAGTCGTACAGTGTGATTTTCTCATTTTTGGAATTTTTCAGGGTTTCTCAACATATTGCAGGTACTACAAGTTTGATTTTTCTTATTTTTCGACTGCTTCAGGGTTTCTCACCATATTCCAGGTCCTACTGTGTGTTTTTCTCATTTTTAGACTTTTTCAGTGTTTTCTCACCATATTCAAGGTACTATAGTGTTATTTTCTCATTTTTTGACTTTTTCAGGTTTTCTCATCATATTCCATGTCCTAGAGGGTGATTTTCTCTTTTTTCGACTTTTAAATTGTTTCTCAACATATTCTAGGTCCTACAGTGTAATTTTCTCATGTTTTGACTTTTTCAGTGTTTCTCACCATATTGCAGGTCCTACAAGTCTAAATTTCTAATTTTTCGACTTTTTCAGAGTTGCCATATTCCAGGTCCTACAGTGTGATTTTCTCATTTTAAGATTTTTCAGTGTTTCTCAACATATTGCAGGTCCTACTGTGTGATTTTCTCTTTTTAAGACTTTTTCAGGGTTTCTTTTTTTTTTGATTTTTAATATTTTTATTACATATTTTCCTCAATTACATTTCCAATGCTATCCCAAAAGTCCCCCATAGCGCCCCCCACTTCCCTACCCACCCATTCCCATTCTTTTGGCCCTGGCATTCCCCTATATTGGGGCATATAATGTTTGCAAGTCCAATGGGCCTCTCTTTCCATTGATGGCCGACTAGGCCATCTTTCGATACATATGCAGCTAGAGACAAGAGCTCCGGGGTTCTGGTTAGTACATCATGTTGTTCCAACAATAGGGTTGCAGATCCCTTTAGCTCCTTGGGTACTTTCTCTAGCTTCTCCATTGGGAGCCCTGTGATACATCCAATAGCTGACTGTGAACATCCACTCCTGTGTTTGCTAGGCCCCGGCATCGTCTCACAAGAGACAGCTATATTTGGGTCCTTTCAGCAAAATCTTGCTAGTGTATGCAATGGTGTCAGCGTTTAGAAGCTGATTATGGGATGGATCCCTGGATATGGCAGTCTCTAAATGGTCCATCCTTTCATCACAGCTACGAACTTTGTCTCTGTAACTCCTTCCCTGGGTGTTTTGTTCCCAATTCTAAGAAGGTGCACAGTGTCCACACTTTGGTCTTCATTCTTCTTGAGTTTCATGCGTTTATCAAATTGTATCTTATATCTTGGGTATCCTAAGTTTTGGGCTAATATCCACTTATCAGTGAATACATATTGTGTGAGTTATTTTGTGATTGTGTTACTTCACTCAAGATGATGCCCTCCAGGTCCTTCCATTTGGCTAGGAATTTCATAAATTCATTCTTTTTAATAGCTGAGTAGTACTCCATTGTGTAAATGTACCATAATTTCTGTATCCATTCCTCTGTTGAGGGACATCTGGTTTCTTTCCAGCTTCTGGCTATTATAAAGAGGGCTGCTATGAACATAGTGGAGCATGTGTCCTTTTTACCGGTTGGGACATCTTCTGGATATATGCCCAGGAGAGGTATTGCTGGATCCTCCGGTAGTACTATGTCCAATTTTCTGAGGAACCGCCAGACTGATTTCCAGAGTGGTTGTACAAGCTTGCAATCCCACCAACAATGGAGGAGTGTTCCTCTTTCTCCACATCCTTGCCAGCATCTGCTGTCACCTGAATTTTTGATCTTAGCCATTCTGACTGGTGTGAGGTGGAATCTCAGGGTTGTTTTGATTTGCATTTCCCTGATGATTAAGGATGTTGAACAGTTTTTCAGGTGTTTCTCTGCCATTCGGTATTCCTCAGGTGAGAATTCTTTGTTCAGTTCTGAGCCCCATTTTTTAATGGGGTTATTTGACTTTCTGGAGTCCACCTTCTTGAGTTCTTTATATATATATTGGATATTAGTCCCTTATCTGATTTAGGATAGGTGAAGATCCTTTCCCAATCTGTTGGTGGTTTTTTTGTCTTATTGATGGTGTCTTTAGCCTTGCAGAAGCTTTGTAGTTTCATGAGGTCCCACTTGTCAATTCTCGATCTTACAGCACAAGCCATTACTGTTCTATTCAGGAATTTTTCCCCTGTGCCCATATCTTCAAGGCTTTTCCCCACTTTCTCCTCTATAAGTTTCAGTGTCTCTGGTTTTATGTGAAGTTCCTTGATCCACTTAGACTTGACCTTAGTACAAGGAGATAGGAATGGATCGATTCGCATTCTTCTACATGTTAACAACCAGTTGTGCCAGCACCATTTGTTGAAAATGCTGTCTTTCTTCCACTGGATGTTTTTAGCTCCCTTGTCGAAGATCAAGTGACCATAGGTGTGTGGGTTCATTTCTGGGTCTTCAATTCTATTCCATTGGTCTATTTGTCTGTCACTATACCAGTACCATGCAGTTTTTATCACAATTGCTCTGTAGTAGAGCTTTAGGTCCGGCATGGTGATTCCACCAGAGGTTCTTTTATCCTTGAGAAGAGTTTTTGCTATCCTAGGTTTTTTGTTATTCCAGATGAATTTGCAGATTGCACTTTCTAATTCGTTGAAGAATTGATTTGGAATTTTGATGGGGATTGCATTGAATCTGTAGATTGCTTTTGGCAAGATAGCCATTTTTACAATGTTGATCCTGCCAATCCATGAGCATGGGAGATCTTTCCATCTTCTGAGATCTTCTAGAATTTCTTTCTTCAGAGACTTGAAGTTTTTATTATACAGATCTTTCACTTCCTTAGTTAGAGTCACGCCAAGATATTTTATATTATTTGTGACTATTGAGAAGGGTGTTGTTTCCCTAATTTCTTTCTCAGCCTGTTTATTCTTTGTGTAGAGAAAGGCCATTGATTTGTTTGAGTTAATTTTATATCCAGCTACTTCACCGAAGCTGTTTATCAGGCTTAGGAGTTCTCTGGTGGAATTTTTAGGGTCACTTATATATACTATCATATCATCTGCAAAGAGTGATATTTTGACTTCATCTTTTCCAATTTGTATCCCTTTGATCTCCTTTTGTTGTCGAATTGCTCTGGCTAGGACTTCAAGTACAATGTTGAATAGGTATGGAGAAAGTGGACAGCCTTGTCTAGTCCCTGATTTTAGAGGGATTGCTTCAAGCTTCTCACCATTTACTTTGATGTTGGCTACTGGTTTGCTGTAGATTGCTTTTATCATGTTTAGGTATGGGCCTTGAATTCCTGATCTTTCCAAGACTTTTATCATGAATGGGTGTTGGATCTTGTCAAATGCTTTTTCCGCATCTAACGAGATGACCATGTGGTTTTTGTCTTTGAGTTTGTTTATATACTGGATTACGTTGATGGATTTCCGTATATTGAACCATCCCTGCATCCCTGGGATGAAACCTACTTGGTCAGGATGGATGATTGTTTTGATGTGTTCTTGGATTCGGTTAGCAAGAACTTTATTGAGGATTTTTGCATCAATATTCATAAGGGATATTGGTCTGAAGTTTTCTATCTTTGTTGGGTCTTTTTGTGGTTTAGGTATCAGAGTAATTGTGGCTTCATAGAATGAGTTGGGTAGAGTACCTTCTGTTTCTATTTTGTGGAATAGTTTGTGAAGAACTGGGATTAGATCTTCTTTGAAGGTCTGATAGAACTCTGCACTAAACCCATCTGGTCCTGGGCTTTTTTTAGTTGGGAGACTATTAATGACTGCTTCTATTTCTTTGGGGGATATAGGGCTGTTTAGATCATTAACCTGATCTTGATTCAACTTTGGTACCTGGTATCTGTCTAGGAACTTCTCCATTTCATCCAGGTTCTCCAGTTTTGTTGAGTATAGCCTTTGGTAGAAGGATCTGATGGTGTTTTGGATGTCTTCAGGATCTGTTGTTATGTCTCCTTTTTCATTTCTGATTTTGTTAATTAGGATGCTTCCCTGTGCCCTCTAGTGAGTCTGGCTAAGGGTTTATCTATCTTGTTGATTTTCTCAAAGAACCAGCTCCTTGATTGGTTGATTCTTTGAATAGTTTTTCTTGTTTCCACTTGGTTGATTTCACCCCTGAGTTTGATTATTTCCTGCCGTCTACTCCTCTTGGGTGAATTTGCTTCCTTTTGTTCTAGTGCTTTTAGGTGTGTTGTCAAGCTGCTAATGTGTGCTCTCTCTAGTTTCCTTTTGGAGGCACTCAGAGCAATGAGTTTTCCTCTTAGAAATGCTTTCATTGCGTCCCATAAGTTTGGGTATGTTGTGGCTTCATTTTCATTGAACTCTAAAAAGTCCTTAATTTCTTTCTTTATTCCTTCCTTGACCAAGGTATCATTGAGAAGAGTGTTGTTCAGTTTCCACGTGAAGGTTGGCTTTCTATTATTTATTTTGTTATTGAAGATCAGCCTTAGTCCATGGTGATCTGATAGGATGCATGGGACAATTTCAATATTTTTGTATCTGTTGAGGCCTGCTTTGTGACCAATTATGTGGTCAATTTTGGAGAAGGTACCATGAGGTGCTGAGAAGAAGGTATATCCTTTTGTTTTAGGATAGAATGTTCTGTAGATATCTGCCAGATCCATTTGATTCATAATTTCTCTTAGTTTCACTGTGTCCCTGTTTAGTTTCTGTTTCCATGATCTGTCCATTGGTGAAAGTGGTGTGTTGAAGTCTCCCACTATTATTGTATGAGGTGCAATGTGTGCTTTGAGATTTACTAAAGTTTCTTTAATGAATGTGGCTGCCTTTGTATTTGGAGCATAGATATTCAGGATTGATAGTTCCTCTTGGAGGATTTTACCTTTGATGAGTATGAAGTGTCCCTCCCTGTCTTTTTTAATGACTTTGGGTTGGAAGTCAATCTTATCAGATATTAGAATGGCTACTCCATCTTGTTTCTTCATGCCATTTGCTTGGAAAATTGTTTTCCAGCCTTTCATTCTGAGGTAGTGTCTATCCTTTTCTCTGAGATGAGTTTCCTGTAAGCAGCAAAATGTTGGGTCTTGTTTGTGTAGCCAGTTTGTTAGTCTATGTCTTTTTATCGGGGAGTTGAGTCCATTGATATTAAGAGATATTAAGGAAAAGTAATTGTTGTTTCCTGTTATTTTTGTTGTTAAAGTTGGCATTTTGTTCTTGTGGCTGTCTTCTTTTAGGTTTGTTGAGGGATTACCTTCTTGTTGTTTCTAGGGCGTGGTTCCTGTCCTTGTATTGGTTTTTTTCTGTTAATATCCTTTGAAGGGCTGGATTCGTGGAGAGATAATGTGTGAATTTGGTTTTGTCGTGGAATACTTTGGTTTCTCCATCTATGTTAATTGAGAGTTTGGCTGGGTATAGTAGCCTGGGCTGGAATTTGTGTTCTTTTAGTGTCTGTATAACATCCGTCCAGGATCTTCTGGCTTTCATAGTCTCTGGTGAAAAATCTGGTGTAATTCTGATAGGCTTGCCTTTATATGTTACTTGGCCTTTTTCTCTTACTGCTTTTAGTATTCTCTTTATTTAGAGCATTTGTTGTTCTGATTATAATGTGTCGGGAGGTATTTCTTTTCTGGTCCAGTCTATTTGGAGTTCTGAGGCTTCTTGTATGTTCATGGGCATCTCTTTCTTTAGATTTGGGAAGTTTTCTTCTATAATTTTGTTGAAGATGTTTGCTGGTCCTTTGAGTTGAAAATCTTCATTCTCATCCACTCCTATTATCCGTAGGTTTGGTCTTCTCATTGTGTCCTGTATTTCTTGGATGTTTTGAGTTAGGATCTTTTTGCATTTTACATTTTCCTTGATTGTTGTGCCGATGTTCTCTATGGAATCTTCTGCACCTGAGATTCTCTCTTCCATCTCTTGTATTCTGTTGCTGATGCTCGTATCTATGGTTCCAGATTTCTTTCCTAGGGTTTCTATCTCCAGTGTTGCCTCATTTTGGGTTTTCTTTATTGTGTCTACTTCCCTTTTTAGTTCTAGTATGGTTTTGTTCATTTCCATCATCTGTTTGGATGTGTTTTCCTGTTTTTCTGTAAGGACTTCTACCTGTTTGATTATGTTATCCTGTTTTTCTTTAAGGATTTGTAAATCTTTAGCAGTGTTCTCCTGCAATTCTTTAAGGGATTTTTGTGCTTCCTCTTTATTGTCTTCTGCCTGTTTAGCAGTGTTCTCCTGCATTTCTTTAAGTGTGTTATTAAAGTCCTTCTTGAAGTCCTCTATCATCATCAGGAGATATGCTTTTAAATCCGTGTCTAGCTTTTCCGGTGTGTTGGGGTGCCCTGGACTGGGCAAAGTGGGGGTGCTGGGTTCTGATGATGGTGAGTGGTCTTGGTTTCTGTTAGTAAGATTATTACGTTTACCTTTCGCCATCTGGTAATCTCTGGGGATAGTTGTTATCATTGTCACTGTTTAAAGATTGGAGCAGAAGCTGTGTTCCACTCACCAGAGTCCCAAAATCCTGCGGCGGGGGTCGTGGGTAGCTGGCGGGTGTCAGGCAACCCTGCGCTCCCGCTACCCCAGTGCTCATCCGGCCGGATGAGGCCTGTGGCCCTACTCAGGCCGGTTTCTGCTTCCCTAACTAATGCAGTCTCAGGTCCCGAGCACTTGGGTTGGAGCAGAAGCTGTGCTCCACTCACCAGAAGTCTTAAGATCCTGTGGCGGGTGTTGTGGGTAGCTGGCAAGTGTCAGCCGACCCTGCGCCCCAGCTGCCCTGGTGCTTTTCTGACCTGAAGAGGGTTGTGCTTTTTCAGGGTTTCTCACCATATTCCAGATCCTACTGTGTGATTTTCTCATATTTTTACTTTTTCTGTGTTTCTCATCATATTCCAAGTCCTACAGTGTGATTTTCTCATTTTTTGACTTTTTCAGGGTTTCTCATCATATTCCAAGTCCTAGACTGTGATTTTTCTAATTTTTCGACTTTTTCAGATTATATCACCATATTCCTTTTACTACAGTGTTGTTTCTCATTTTTTGACTTTTTCAAGGTTTCTCATCATATTCCAAGTCCTAGAGTGTGATTTTTCTAATTTTTCGACTTTTTCAGATTATATCACCATATTCCTTTTACTACAGTGTGATGTTTCTCATTTTTTGACTTTTTCAAGGTTTCTCACCATATTCCATGTCCTACAGTGTGATTTTCTCATTTTAAGACTTTTTCAGGGTTTGTCACCATATTCCAGGTACTACAGTGTAATTTTTTTATTTTAGACTTTTTCAGTGTTTCTCACCATATTCCAGGACCTACTGCGTGATTTTCTCATTTTTCGACTTTTTCTGGGTTTCTCACCATATTCCAGGTCCTACACTGTGATTTTCTCATTTTTCGACTTTTTCAGGGTTTTTCACTATATTGGAGGTCCTACAAGTGTGATTTTCTTATTTTTCGACTTTTTCAGGGTTTCTCATCATATTCGAGCTCCTACAGTGTATTATTCTCATTTTTTGACTTTTTCACGGTTTCTCATCATAATCCAAATCCTACAGTGTGATTTTCTCATTTTTGGAATTTTTCAGGGTTTCTTACCATATTCCAGTTTCTACAGTGTTATTTTTCTAATTTTCGACTTTTTCAGTGGTGCTCACCATATTCCATCTTCTACAGTGTGATTTTCTCATTTTTCGACTTTTTCAGGGTTTCTCATCATATTCCAAGTCCTACAGTGTGATTTTCTCATTTTTTGACTTTTTCAGGGTTTCTCATCATATTCCAAGTCCTACAGTGTGATTTTTTCATTTTTTGACTCTTTCAGGGTTTCTCATCATATTCCAAGTACTACAGTGTGATTTTTTCATTTTTTGACTTTTTCAGGTTTTCTCATCATATTCCAAGTCCTACAGTGTTATTTTCTCATTTTTTGACTTTTTCAGTGTTTCTCACCATATTCCAGGTCCTACAGTGTGATTTTCATATTTTTCGACTTTTTCAGGGTTTCTCACCATATTCCAGCTTCTACAGTGTATTTTTCTCATTTTTTGACTTTTTCACGGTTTCTCATCATATTCTAAATCCTACAGTGTGATTTTCTCATTTTTGGAATTTTTCAGGGTTTCTCACCATATTGCAGGTACTACAAGTTTGATTTTCTTCTTTTTTGACTGTTTAAGTTTTTCTCACCATATTGCAGGTCCTACTGTGTGATTTTCTCATTTTGAGACTTTTTCAGTGTTTCTCACCATATTCCAGCTACTACAGTGTGATTTTCTCATTTTTTGACTTTTTCAGGGTTTCTCATCATATTCCAATCCTAGAGTGTGATTTTTCTAATTTTTCGACTTTTTCAGAGTTTCTCACCATATTCCAGGTTCTACATTGTTATTTTTCTAATTTTTGACTTTTTCAGGGTTGCTCACCATATTCCATCTTCTACAGTGAGATTTTCTCATTTTTCGACTTTTTCAGGGTTTCTCATCATATTCCAAGTCCTACAGTGTGATTTTCTCATTTTTTGACTTTTTCAGGGTTTCTCACCATATTCCAGGTCCTACAGTGTGATTTTCTCTTTTTTTAACTTTTCAGGGTTTCTTACCGTATTCCAGGTTCTACATTGTCATTTTCTCATTTTTTGAATATTTCAGGTTTTCTCAACATATTCCAGGTCCTACACTGTCATTTTCTAATTTGCGACTTTTTCAGAGTTTCTCACCATATTCCATGTACTACAGTGTGATTTTCTCATTTTTTGACTTTTTCAGTGTTTCTCACCATATTCCAGATCCTATTGTGTGATTTTCTCATATTTTTACTTTTTCTGTGTTTCTCATCATATTCCAAGTCCTACATTGTGATTTTCTCATTTTTTGACTTTTTCAGGGTTTCTCATCATATTCCAAGTCCTAGACTGTGATTTTTCTAATTTTTCGACTTTTTCATATTATATCACCATATTCCTTTTACTACAGTGTTGTTTCTCATTTTTTGACTTTTTCAAGGTTTCTCATCATATTCCAAGTCCTAGAGTGTGATTTTTCTAATTTTTCGACTTTTTCAGATTATATCACCATATTCCTTTTACTACAGTGTGATGTTTCTCATTTTTTGACTTTTTCAAGGTTTCTCACCATATTCCATGTCCTACAGTGTGATTTTCTCATTTTAAGACTTTTTCAGGGTTTGTCACCATATTCCAGGTACTACAGTGTAATTTTTTTATTTTAGACTTTTTCAGTGTTTCTCACCATATTCCAGGACCTACTGCGTGATTTTCTCATTTTTCGACTTTTTCAGGGTTTCTCACCATATTCCAGGTCCTACACTGTGATTTTCTCATTTTTCGACTTTTTCAGGGTTTTTCACTATATTGGAGGTCCTACAAGTGTGATTTTCTTATTTTTCGACTTTTTCAGGGTTTCTCATCATATTCGAGCTCCTATAGTGTATTATTCTCATTTTTTGACTTTTTCACGGTTTCTCATCATAATCCAAATCCTACAGTGTGATTTTCTCATTTTTGGAATTTTTCAGGGTTTCTTACCATATTCCAGTTTCTACAGTGTTATTTTTCTAATTTTCGACTTTTTCAGTGGTGCTCACCATATTCCATCTTCTACAGTGTGATTTTCTCATTTTTCGACTTTTTCAGGGTTTCTCATCATATTCCAAGTCCTACAGTGTGATTTTCTCATTTTTTGACTTTTTCAGGGTTTCTCATCATATTCCAAGTCCTACAGTGTGATTTTCTCATTTTTTGACTTTTTCAGGGTTTCTCATCATATTCCAAGTACTACAGTGTGATTTTTTCATTTTTTTGACTTTTTCAGGTTTTTTTCATCATATTCCAAGTCCTACAGTGTTATTTTCTCATTTTTTGACTTTTTCAGTGTTTTTCACCATATTCCAGGTCCTACAGTGTGATTTTCTCATTTTTTGACTTTTTCAGGGTTTCTCACCATATTGGAGGTTCTATAAGTGTGATTTTCATATTTTTTCGACTTTTTCAGGTTTTCTCACCATATTCCAGCTTCTACAGTGTATTTTTCTCATTTTTTGACTTTTTCACGGTTTCTCATCATATTCTAAATCCTACAGTGTGATTTTCTCATTTTTGGAATTTTTCAGGGTTTCTCACCATATTGCAGGTACTACAAGTTTGATTTTCTTCTTTTTGACTGTTTAAGTTTTTCTCACCATATTGCAGGTCCTACTGTGTGATTTTCTCATTTTGAGACTTTTCAGTGTTTCTCACCATATTCCAGCTACTACAGTGTGATTTTCTCATTTTTCGACTTTTTCAGGGTTTCTCATCATATTCCAATCCTAGAGTGTGATTTTTCTAATTTTTCGACTTTTTCAGAGTTTCTCACCATATTCCAGGTTCTACATTGTTATTTTTCTAATTTTGACTTTTTCAGGGTTGCTCACCATATTCCATCTTCTACAGTGAGATTTTCTCATTTTTCGACTTTTTCAGGGTTTCTCATCATATTCCAAGTCTTACAGTGTGATTTTCTCATTTTTTGACCTTTTCAGGGTTTCTCATCATATTCCAAGTCCTACAGTGTGATTTTCTCATTTTTTGACTTTTTCAGGGTTTCTCACCATATTCCAGGTCCTACAGTGTGATTTTCTCTTTTTTAACTTTTCAGGGTTTCTTACCGTATTCCAGGTTCTACATTGTCATTTTCTCATTTTTTGAATATTTCAGGTTTTCTCAACATATTCGAGGTCCTACACTGTCATTTTCTAATTTGCGACTTTTTCAGAGTTTCTCACCATATTCCATGTACTACAGTGTGATTTTCTCTTTTTTTGACTTTTTCAGTGTTTCTCACCATATTCCAGGTCCTACAGTGTGATTTTCTCTTTTTTTAACTTTTCAGGGATTCTTACCGTATTCCAGGTTCTACATTGTCATTTTCTCATTTTTTGAATATTTCAGGTTTTCTCAACATATTCCAGGTCCTACACTGTCATTTTCTAATTTGCGACTTTTTCAGAGTTTCTCACCATATTCCATGTACTACAGTGTGATTTTCTCATTTTTTGACTTTTTCAGTGTTTCTCACCATATTCCAGGTCCTACAGTGTGATTTTATTTTTTTTTAACTTTTCAGGGTTTCTTACCGTATTCCAGGTTCTACATTGTCATTTTCTCATTTTTTGAATATTTCAGGTTTTCTCAACATATTCAAGGTCCTACACTGTCATTTTCTAATTTGCGACTTTTTCAGAGTTTCCCACCATATTCCATGTACTACAGTGTGATTTTCTCATTTTTTGACTTTTTCAGTGTTTCTCAACATATTCCAGGTCCTACAGTGTGATTTTCTCATTTTTCGACTTTTTCAGGGTTTCTCACCATAATGGAGATCAAACAAGTATGAGTTTCTTATTTTTTGAATTTTTCAGGTTTTCTCACCATATTCCAGTTCCTACAGTGTATTTTTCTCATTTTTAGACTTTTTCACGTTTTCTCACAATATTCCTGGTCCTAACTGCGTGATTTTCTCATTTTTCGACTTTTTCAGGGTTTCTCACCATATTCCAAGTCATTCAGTGTGATTTTCTCATTTTTTGACTTTTTCAGAATTTCTCACCCTATTGGAGGTCCTACAAGTGTGAATTTCTTATTTTTTGACTTTTTCAGGGTTTCTCACCATATTCCAGCTCCTTCAGTGTATTTTTCTCATTTTTTGACTTTTTCAGGGTTTCTCACCATATTGCAGATATGACAAATTTGATTTTCTTATTTTTCGACTGCTTCAGGGTTTCTCACCATATTCCAGGTCCTACTGTGTGATTTTCTCATTTTTAGACTTTTTCAGTGTTTACTCACCATATTCAAGGTACTACAGTGTTATTTTCTCATTTTTTGACTTTTTCAGGTTTTCTCATCATATTCCAATTCCTACAGTGTGATTTTCTCTTTTTTCGACTTTTAAAGAGTTTCTCAACATATTCCAGGTCCACCAGTGTAATTTTCTCATGTTTTGACTTTTTCAGTGTTTCTCACCATATTGCAGGTCCTACAAGTGTGAATTTCTCATTTTTCGACTTTTTCAGAGTTACTCACCATATTCCAGGTCCTACAGTGTGATTTTCCCATTTTAATATTTTTCAGTGTTTTTCACCATATTCCAGGTCCTACTGCCTGATTTTCTCATGTTTTTGACTTTTTCAGAGTTTCTCACCATATTCCAAGTCCTACAGTGTGATTTTCTCATTTTTTGACATTTTCAGGGTTTCTCATCTTATTCTAAGTCCTAGAGTGTGATTTTTCTAATTTTTCGACTTTTTCAGATTATATCACCATATTCCTTGTACTACAGTGTGATGTTTCTCATTTTTTGACTTTTTCAATGTTTCTCACCATATTCCATGTCCTACAGTGTGATTTTCTCATTTTTCGATTTTTTTCAGGGTTTGTAACCATATTCAAGGTACTACAGTGTGATTTTCTTATTTTATTCTTTTTCAGTGTTTCTCAGAAAATTCCAGGACCCACTGCGTTATTTTCTCATTTTTCGGCTTTTTCAGGGTTTCTCACCATATTCCAGGTCCTACAATGTGATTTTCTCATTTTTCGACTTTTTCATGGTTTTTCACCATATTGGAGGTCCTACAAGTGTGATTTTCTTATTTTTCGACTTTTTCAGTGTTTCTCATCATATTCCAAGTCCTAGAGTGTAATTTTTCTAATTTTTCGACTTTTTCAGTGTTTCTCACCATTTTCCAGGTTCTACATTGTGATTTTTCTCATTTTTTGAATTTTTCAGGGTTTCTCACCATATTCGATCTTCTACAGTTTGAATTACTCATTTTTCGACTTTTTCAGGGTTTCTCATCATATTCCAAGTCCTACAGTGTGATTTTATCATTTTTTGACATTTTCAGGGTTTCTCACCATATTCCAAGTCCTACAGTGTGATTTTCTCATTTTTCGACTTTTTCAGGGTTTCTCACTATATTGCAGGTCCTACAAGTGTGAATTTCTTATTTTTTGACTTTTTCAGGGTTTCTCACCATATTCCAGCTCCTACAGTGTATTTTTTCATTTTTTGTCTTTTTCACGGTTTCTCATCTTATTCCAAGTACTATATTGGGATTTT
>NW_028227278.1:8743749-8806137 GCF_978045245.1 Mus caroli | reverse complement strand
CCAATAGGGTGAAAAACCCTGAAAAAGTCGAAAAATGAGAAAATTACAGTGTAGGACATGGAATATGGTGAGAAACCCTGAAAAAGTCAAAAATGAGAAAATGATGCAGTAGGTCCTGGAATTTGGTGAGAAACACTGAAAAAGTCTAAAATAAGAAAATCACACTGTAGTACCTGGAATATGGTGACAAACCCTGAAAAAGTCGAAAAATGAGAATATTACACTGTAGGACCTGGAATATGTTGAGAAACCCTTTAAAAGTCGAAAAAAGAGAAAATCACCCTGTAGGACTTGGAATAAGATGAGAAAACCTGAAAAAGTCTCAAAATGAGAAAATAACACTGTAGTACCTTGAATATGGTGAGTAAACACTGAAAAAGTCTAAAAATGAGAAAATCACACAGTAGGACCTGCAATATGGTGAGAAACACTGAAAAAGTCAAAAAATGAGAAAATTACACTGTAGGACCTGGAATATGGTGAGAAACCCTGAAGCAGTCGAAAAATAAGAAAATCAAATTTGTCATATCTGCAATATGGTGAGAAACCCTGAAAAAGTCAAAAAATGAGAAAAATACACTGAAGGAGCTGGAATATGGTGAGAAACCCTGAAAAAGTCAAAAAATAAGAAATTCACACTTGTAGGACCTGCAATATGGTGAGAAACCCTGAAAAAGTTGAAAAATGAGAAAATCACACTGTAGGACTTGGAATAAGATGAGACACCCTGAAAAAGTCAAAAAATGAGAAAATCACCCTGTAGGACTTGGAATAAGATGAGAAACCCTGAAAAAGTTGAAAAATGAAAAAATCACACTGTAGAAGATGGAATATGTTGAGCAATCCTGAAAAAGTCAAAAAATGAGAAAAATAACACTGTGGAACCTGGAATATGGTGAGAAACTCTGAAAAAGGCGAAAAATTAGAAAAATCACTCTCTAGGACTTGGAATATGATGAGAAACCCTGAAAAAGTCAAAAAATGAGAAAATCACACTGTAGGACTTGGAATATGATGAAAAACCCTGAAAAAGTCGAAAAATTTGAAAATCACACTGTAGAAGATGGAATTTGGTGAGTAACCCTGAAAAAGTCAATAATTAGAAAAATCACACTCTAGGACTTGGAATATGATGAGGAACCCTATAAAAGTCGAAAAATGAGAAAATCACACTGTAGTAGCTGGAATATGGTGAGAAACACAGAAAAAGTCTCAAAATGAGAAAATCACACATTAGGACCTGCAATATGGTGATAAACACTTAAACAGTCAAAAAATAAGAAAATCAAACTTGTAGTACTTGCACTATGGTGAGAAACCCTGAAAATTTCCAAAAATGCGAAAATCACACTGTAGGATTTAGAATATGATGAGTAACCGTGAAAAAGTCAAAAAATGAGAAAAATACACTGTAGAAGCTGGAATATGGTAAGAAACCCTGAAAAAGTCAAAAAATAAGAAAATCACACTTGTAGAACCTCCAATATGGTGAGAAACCCTGAAAAAGTCGAAAAATGATAAAATCACACTGTAGGACCTGCAATATGGTGAGAAACACTGAATCAGTCGAAAAATAAGAAAATCACACTTGTAGAACCTCCAATATGGTGAGAAACCCTGAAAAAGTCGAAAAATGAGAAAATCACACTGTAGGACCTGGAATATGGTGAGAAACCCTGAAAAAGTCTTAAAATGAGAAAATCATACTTTAGGACTTGGAATAAGATGAGAAACCCTGAAAAAGTCGAAAAATGAGAAAATCACACTGTAGTACCTGGAATATGTTGAGATACCCTGAAAAAGTCTTAAAATGAGAAAATCACACTATAGGACCTGGAATATGGTGAGAAACTCTGAAATAGTCGAAAAAAGAGAAAATCACACTCTAGGACTTGGAATATGATGAGAAACCCTGAAAAGGTAAAAAAAATGAGAAAAGTACACTGTAGTACCTGGAATATGGTGAGAAACCATGAAAAAGTCTAAAAATGAGAAAATCAAACAGTAGGACCTGGAATATGGTGAGAAACCCTGAAAGATAGAAAAATAAGAAAATCAAACTTGTAGTACCTGCAATATGGTGAGAAACCCTGAAAACGTCAAAAAAGGAGAAAATAACAATATAGGACTTGGAATAAGATGAGAAACCGTGAAAAAGACAAAAAATGACAAAAATACACGGTAGGAGCTGAAATATGGTGAGCAACCCTGAAAAATTCAAAAAATGAGAAAAATCCCAATGTAGAACCTGGAATATGGTGAGAAATTCTGAAAAAGACTAAAAATTAGAAAAATTACACCTAGGACTTGGAATATGATGAGAAACCCTGAAAAAGTCGAAAAATGAGAAAAATCACACAATAGGACCTGCAATATGGTGAGAAACACTGAATCAGTCGAAAAATAAGAAAATCAAACTTGTAGTACCTGCAATATGGTGAGAAACCCTAAAAAATTCCAACAATGAGAAAATCACACTGTAGGATTTGGAATAAGATGAGAAACCGTGAAAAAATCAAAAAAATGAGAATAATACACTGTAGGAGCTGGAATATGATGAGAAACACTGAAAAAGTCGAAAAATAAGAAAATCACACTTGTAGGACCTCCAATATGGTGAAAAACCCTGAAAAAGTCGAAAAATGAGAAAATTACAGTGTAGGACATGGAATATGGTGAGAAATCCTGAAAAAGTCAAAAATGAGAAAATCACGCAGTAGGTCCTGGAATTTGGTGAGAAACACTGAAAAAGTCTAAAATAAGAAAATCACACTGTAGTACCTGGAATATGGTGACAAACCCTGAAAATGTCAAAAAATGAGAAAATCACACTGTAGGACTTGGAATATGGTGAGAAACCCTGAAAAAGTCGAAAAATGAGAAAATCACGCAGTAGGAGCTGGAATATGGTGAGAAACCCTGAAAAAGTCAAAAAATGAGAAAATCACACTGTAGGACCTGGAATATGGTGAGAAACCCTGAAAAAGTCGAAAAAAGAGAAAATCACACTATTGGACTTGGAATATGATGAGAAACCCTGAAAAAGTCAAAAAATGAGAAATCACACAGTAGTACCTGGAATATGGTGAGAAACCCTGAAAAAGTCTAAAAATGAGAAAATCACACAGTAGGACCTGCAATATGGTGAGAAACCCTGAAAAAGACGAAAAATGAGAAAATCACACTGTAGGACTTGGAATAAGATGAGAAACCCTGAAAAAGTCAAAAAATGAGAAAATAACACTGTAGTACCTTGAATATGGTGAGTAAACACTGAAAAAGTCTAAAAATGAGAAAATCACACAGTAGGACCTGCAATATGGTGAGAAACCCTGAAAAAGTCGAAAAATGAGAAAATCACACTGTAGGACTTGGAGTAAGATGAGAAACCCTGAAAAAGTCAAAAAATGAGAAAATCACACTGTAGGACCTGGAATATGGTGAGAAACCCTGAAAAAGTCAAAAATTGAGAAAATCACACTGTAGGACCTGGAATATGGTGAGAAACCCTTAAAAAGTCTTAAAAAGAGAAAATCACACTCTAGGACTTGGAATATGATGAGAAACCCTGAAAAAGTCAAAAAATGAGAAAATCACACAGTAGTACCTGGAATATGGTGAGAAACCCTGAAAAAGTCTAAAAATGAGAAAATCACACAGTAGGACCTGCAATATGGTGAGAAACCCTTAAAAAGTCGAAAAATGAGAAAATCACACTGTAGGACTTGGAATAAGATGAGAAACCGTGAAAAAGACAAAAAATGACAAAAATGCACTGTAGGAGCTGGAATATGGTGAGAAAAACCTGAAAAAGTCCAACAATAAGAAAATCACACTTGTAGGACCTGCAATATGGTGAGAAACCCTGAAAAAGTCAAAAATGAGAAAATCACACTGTAGGACTTGGAGTAAGATGAGAAACCTTGAAAAAGTCAAAAAATGAGAAAATCACACTATAGGACTTGGAATATGGTGAGAAACCCTGAAAAAGTCAAAAAATGAGAAAATCACACAGTAGAACCTGGAATATGGTGAGAAACCCTGAAAAAGTCTAAAAATGAGAAAATCACACAGTAGCACTGCAATATGGTGAGAAACCCTGAAAAAGTCGAAAAATGAGAAAATCACACTGTAGGACTTGGAATAAGATGAGAAACCGTGAAAAAGACAAAAAATGACAAAAATGCACTGTAGGAGCTGGAATATGGTGAGAAACCCTGAAAAAGTCCAACAATAAGAAAATCACACTTGTAGGACCTGCAATATGGTGAGAAACCTTGAAAAAGTCGAAAAATGAGAAAATCACACTGTAGGACTTGAAGTAAGATGAGAAAACCTGAAAAAGTCAAAAAATGAGAAAATCACACTATAGGACTTGGAATATGGTGAGAAACCCTGAAAAAGTCAAAAAATGAGAAAATTACACTGTAGGACCTGGAATATTTTTGAGAAACCCTGAAAAAGTCCGAAAAAGAGAAAATCATACTCTAGGACTTGGAATATGATGAGAAAACCTGAAAAAGTCAAAAAATGAGAAAATCACACTGTACTACCTAGAATATTGGTGAGAAACACTGAAAAAGTCTTAACGTGAGAAAATCACACAGTAGGACCTGGAATATGGTGAGAAACCCTGAAACATTTGAAAAATAAGAAAATCAAACTTGTAGTACCTGCAATATGGTGAGAAATCCTGAAAAAGTCGAAAAATGAGAAAATTACACTGTTCGACTTGGAATAAGATGAGAGACCGTGAAAATTTTAAAAAATGAGAAAAATACACTGTAGTAGCTGGAACATGGTGAGAAACCCTGCAAATGTCGAAAATTAAGAAATTCACACTTGTAGGACCTGCAATATGGTGAGAATCCCTGAAAAAGTCGAAAAATGAGAAAATCACACTCTAGGACTTGGAATATGATAAGAAACCCTGAAAAAGTCGAAAAATGAGAAAATCACACAGTAGGACCTGCAATATGGTGAGAAACCCTGAAACAGTCGAAAAATAAGAAAATCAAACTTGTAGTACCTGCAATATGGTGAGAAACCCTGAAAAAAGAAAGAAAGAAAGAAAGAAAGAAAGAAAGAAAGAAAGAAAGAAAGAAAGAAAGAAAGAAAGAAAGAAAGAAAGAAAGAAAGAAAGAAAGAAAGGAGAATAAAAAGTTTTTATAAAAGTTTTATAAAAAGTGTTAAAGTTTTTAAAAATTAAAAAAAAAATTACCAGATCACCATCAAGCACACACAGCATTGGCTGTCTTCAGGTGTATCCTTTCAGCCTCCAAAACAAAAAGCAATGGCTGGCTGGCTTCATGTGTATCCTATTCTCGAGTCTTATTTCCAACCTAAGAGCTGGGCTGAGCTGCCTCATTATGTAATTGCAAATCTTCCTTGGTTTGTCTTTTCCATTTCTAAGACTAACAGGCCTTTTTCTATTTAGAGAATATGCTCATGACTGTCCTTTAGATATAGTAAATATAACTGTTGCTCAATAAAAATTATTTTGCATGTATTTATTTGTGTGAGTGATGAAGCTCAGGTCTTCAAACTCGTCAGGAGTTATAATTACCTCCCCTCTCTCTCACCCACTCTCTGTCCTCTCTCTGAATGATCTATTTTATTTTTAGTGTAAGAATGTTTTGCATGTGTATGCTGTGCCCACAGACTCCAGAACAGAGTAATAGATCCCCTGGAACTGGAGATGGGCCACCATATATATATATACTGGTAATTGAGCCCAGGTTCTCTGGAAGAGGAGACAATGCTCTTAATTGTTGAGCCCTCTCTGTAGCCACATGTTTCTTTCTTTCTTTCTTTCTTTCTTTCTTTCTTTCTTTCTTTCTTTCTTTCTTTCTTTCTTTCTTTCTTTCTTTTTTTTTTTTGAGTATATGTTAGGCTGTGTTTATATACATCATATGCAGACAATAAGAATGATTTAGATTCTTCAGCATCTGACACCCTCTTCTGCAGTGTCTGAACATAGCTACAGCATACTTTGATATAATAAATAAATAAATCTTTAAAAAGAAAAGGAAAAGTAAAAAAGAAAGAACAGGCCTGCCATATGCATGTTCATAGAGGAAAATGGAAGAGACCCCAATCTAACCTCAGCAGGGTGCTTCCTTCTGGATGGTAGCTCACAGTTTCATCCCAGCAAGACAGGCAAATCACTGAGTTCAAGGACAGTAAGGTTCAGGACAGCCAAGGTTAGGAAGGAAAAGGGTCTATGTTGAGAATACAAACCCTCAGGGGGTGGGGGAATCCAGATTAACTTTTTAATAACAAAGACTTGGTCTTTGATGTCTATAGGAAGCCCTTCTCAGTGCCTTTAACTAAGACTGAACATTCAGGGCTGTGACTCAACTGTAACAAGGAACAGGGCTAAGAACCTGCAGCCTTTGAAAACAACTATTTTTTTAAAGTGGGGGACACAAATCAGCAGTAGAACCCCTCAGGTTCAGCCATAAAACTTGTTAGGGAAACAGCCTCAATGTCCGGAGCTGAGGTCTCATGGGTGAACTGCTTCAAGCTCTGAGTATCATTGAAAGAAAGAAAAGATATCATGTGGTTGCTTAATTTATTTATTTTATTATTTCTATTTTTTGTTTTCTTTTGTTTTGTTTTAGAAAAGGCCTCAGTCTGTAGCTATGGCTGACCTAGGACAGACTACATGTGTTAATTACGGTTTCACAGCTGAGAAACAGACCATACCTATGTAAGACTTAGAAAACCCAACAGTCAGTGGTGGCTCGAGCTCTTAATGAGAGCACTCTGGAGGGAGAGGCAGTCAGTTTCTGATTTCGAGGCCAGCCTAGTTAAAGACAGGGATAGGCAGGGCTAGGCAAGGCAGGGCTAGGCAAAGCAAGGGGCTAGGTTAGGCTAGGAAGGGGCTAGGCTAGGCTAGGCTAGGCAAGGGGCTAGGCAAGACAGTAAGACAGACAGACAAGTATGGCAGGCCTGCCTGGTTTTTCTTTCTTTCTTATCCCTTTTAAAAAATGTTTATTTATTTATTTATTTATTTATTTATTTATTTATTAGATATAAGTACACTGTAGCTGTCTTGAGACACTGCAGAAAAGGGTGTAAGATTCTGGAGAATCTAAATCCCTCTTATGGGCTGCATATGATGTACATAAACACAGCCTCACATATACTTCTAAAAATTTATAGATGGGTGGGGCCACTGAAAGGGCTCAACAATTAACATTTAACAATTAACCCTAACCCCTCAGGTTCTTATCTCCAGTCTTATTTCCAACCTAAGAGCTGGGCTGAGCTGCCTCATTATGTAATTGCAAACCTTCCTTGGTTTGTCTTTTCCATTTCTAAGACTAACAGGCCTTTTTCTATTTAGAGAATATGCTCATGACTGTACTTTAGATATAGTAAATATAACTGTTGCTTATAAAACTTGTTTTCTAGGAATTTTTAAAGGGCAATGGCAGAGTTTATTTTTTAAAAATATTTTGCATTTATTTATTTGTGTGAGTGATGAAGCTCAGGTCTTCAAACTCGTCAGGAGGTATGATTATCTCCCCTCTCTCTCAACCCCTCTCTCTCCTCTCTCAATGATTGTGTAAGAATGTTTTGCATGTGTATGCTGTACCCACAGACTCCAGAACAGAGTATTAGATCCCCTGGAACTGGAGATGGGCCACCATATATAATACTGGTAATTGAGCCCAGGTTCTCTGGAAGAGGAGACAATGCTCTTAATTGTTGAGCCCTCTCTGTAGCCACATCTTTCTTTCTTTTTTTTTTTTTGAGTATATGTGAGGCTGTGTTTATATACATCATATGCAGACAATAAGAATGATTTAGATTCTTCAGAATCTGACACCCTCTTCTGGACTGTCTGAAGATAGCTACAGCATACTTAAATATAATAAATAAATAAATCTTTAAAAAGAAAAGGAAAAGTAAAAAAGAAAGAACAGGCCTGCCATATGCATGTTCATAGAGGAAAATGGAAGAGACCCCAATCTAACCTCAGCAGGGTGCTTCCTTCTGGATGGTAGCTCACAGTTTCATCCCAGCAAGACAGGCAAATCACTGAGTTCAAGGACAGTAAGGTTCAGGACAGCCAAGGTTAGGAAGGAAAAGGGTCTATGTTGAGAATACAAACCTACAAAACAACAACTAGGAAAAAGAAGTGACAGTGTAACTTGGGGTAGGGTACCAACAAGAGAAAGCTTTCTGTTACCACTTACAAACACCAGTAGCCTTGCACCCTTCTGCCCAGGTCCCTGCCTTCCTTTCTAGGAATTCTAAGGATGCCAGGGTGTGGGGGAATCCAGATTAACTTTTTAATAACAAAGACTTGGTCTTTGATGTCTATAGGAAGCCCTTCTCAGTGCCTTTAACTACCACTGAACTTTCAGGGCTGTGACTCAACTGTAACAAGGAACAGAGCTAAGAACCTGCAGCCTTTGAAAACAACTATTTTTTTAAAGTGGGGGACACAAATCAGCAGTAGAACCCCTCAGGTTCAGCCATAATACTTGTTAGGGAAACAGCCTCAATGTCCGGAGCTGAGGTCTCATGGGTGAACTGCTTCAAACTCTGAGTATCATTGAAAGAAAGAAAAGATATCATGTGGTTTCTTAATTTATTTATTTTATTATTTCTATTTTTTTTTGTTTTCTTTTGTTTTGTTTTAGAAAAGGCCTCAGTCTGTAGCTATGGCTGACCTAGGACAGACTACATGTGTTAATTAGGGTTTCACAGTTGAGAAACAGACCATACCTATGTAAGACTTAGAAAACCCAACAGTCAGTGGTGGCTCGAGCTCTTAATGAGAGCACTCTGGAGGCAGAGGCAGTCAGTTTCTGAGTTCGAGGCCAGCCTGGTTAAAGACAGGGATAGGCAGGGCTAGGCAAGGCAGGGCTGGGCTAGGCTAGGCTAGGCAAGGGGCTGGGCTAGGCAAGGCAAGGGGCTAGGCTAGGCAACGCAAGGGGCTAGGCAAGACAGGCAGACAGAGAGAAAGACAGACAAGGATGGAAGCCTGCCTGGTTTTTCTTTCTTTCTTATCCCTTTTAAAAAATGTATATTTATTTATTTATTTATTTATTTATTTATTTATTTATGTATTTATTAGATATAAGTACACTGTAGCTGTCTTCAGACACTCCAGAAGAGGGTTTCAGATTCTGGAGAATCTATATCCCTCTTATGGTCTGCATATGATGTACATAAACACAGCCTCACATATACTTCTAAAAATTTAAAGATGGGTAGGACCACTGAAAGGGCTCAACAATTAACAGCATTGTCTCCTCTTCCAGAGAACCTGGCATCAACTACCAGCAACTATATGGTGGCCCATCTCCAGTTCCAGGGGATCAGACAGACAGACAGAGATACAGACAGATAGAGTTAAGGATGGCAGGCCTACCTGGTCTTTCATTCTTTCTTATCCTTTTAAAAAATGTTTATTTATTTATTTATTTATTTATTTATTTATTTATTTATTTATTTATTTATTCGATATAAGTACACTGTAGCTGTCTTCAGACACTCCAGAAGAGGGTGTCAGATTCTGGAGAATCTAAATCCCTCTTATGGTCTGCATATGATGTACATGAACACAGCCTCACATATACTTATAAAAATTTAAAGATGGGTGGGGCCACTGAAAGGGCTCAAAAATTAACAGCATTGTCTCCTCTTCCAGAGAACCTGGGATCAACTACCAGCAACTATATGGTGGACCATCTCCAGTTCCAGGCGATCAGACAGACAGACAGACATACAGACAAGGATGGCAGGCCTTCCTGGTTTTTATTTCTTTCTTATCCGTTTAAAAAGGTTTATTTATTTATTTATGAATTTATTATATATAAGTACACTGTAGCTGTCTTCAGACACTCAGGAAGAGGGTGTCAGATTCTGGAGAATCTAAGTCCCTCTTATGATATGCATATGATGTACATAAAAACAGCTTCACATTTATTTCTAAAAATTTAAAGATGGGTGGGGCCACTGTGAGTGCTCAACAATTAACAGCATTGTCTCCTCTTCCAGAGAACCTGGGATCAACTACCAGCAACTATATGGTGGCCCATCTCCAGATCCAGGGGATCAGAGAGACAGACAGACAGACAGACAGACAAGGATGGCAGGCCTGCCTGGTTTTTCTTTCTTTCTTATCCTTTTTAAAACATGTTTATTTATTTATTTATATATTTATTAGATATAAGTACACTGTAGCTGTCTTCAGACACTCCAGAAGAGGGTATCAGATTCTGGAGAATATAATCCCTCTTATGGTCTACATAAAATGTACATAAACACAGCCTCACATATACTTCTAAAAATTTAAAGATGTGTGGGGCCACTGAAAGGGCTCAACAATTAACAGCATTGTCTCCTCTTCCAGAGAACCTGGGATTAAACTACCAGCAACTATGTGGTGGCCCATCTCCAGTTCCAGGGGATCAGACAGACAGACAGACAGACAGACAGAGATAAGGATGGCAGGCCTGCTAGTCTTTCTTTTTTTCTTATCCTTTTAAAAAAATGTTTATTTATTTATTTATTTATTTATTTATTTATTTATTTATTTATTTATTTATTAGATATAAGTACACTGTAGCTGTCTTCAGACACTCCAGAAGAGGGTATCAGATTCTGGAGAATCTAAATAACTCTTATGGTCTGCATATGATGTACATAACACAGCCTCACATATATTTCTAAAAATTTAAAGATGTGTGGGGCCACTGAAAGGGCTCAACAATTAACAGCATTGTCTCCTCTTCCAGAGAACCTGGATCAACTACCAGCAACTATATGGTGGCCCATCTCCAGTTCCAGGGAATCAGACAGACAGACAGACAGACAGACAGATATAAGGATGGAAGGCCTGCCTGGATTTTCTTTCTTTATTATCCTTATTTAAAAATGTTTATTTGTTTATTTATGTATTTATTAGACATAAGTACACTGTAGCTGTCTTCAGACACTCCAGAAGAGGGTGTCATATGCTGGAGAATCTAAATCCCTCTTATGGTCTGCATTTGATGTACATAAACATAGTTTCATATATACTTCTAAAAATTTAAAGATGGGTGGGGCCACTGAAAGGGCTCAACAATTAACAGCATTGTCTCCTTTTCCAGAGAACCTGGGATCAACTACCAGCAACTATATGGTGTCCCATCTCCAGTTACAGGGGATCAGACAGACAGACAGACAGACAGAAAGTGATAAGGATGGCAGGCCTGCATGGTCTTTCTTTCTTTCTTCTCCGTTTAAAAAAAAAATGTTTATTTATTTATTTTTATTTATTTATTTATTTATTTATTTATTTATTTATTTATTTTTAATGTATTTATTAGATATAAGTACACAATACTTGTCTTCAGACACTCCAGAAGAGGTTGTCAGATTCTGGAGAATCTAAATCCCTCTTATGGTCTGCATATGATGTACATAAACACAGCCTCACATATACTTCTAAAAATTTAAAGATGGGTGGGGCCACTAAAAGGGATCAACAATTAACAGCATTGTCTCCTCTTCCAGAGAACCTGGGATCAATAACCAGTAATTATATGGTGGCCCATCTCCAGTTCCAGGGGATCAGACAGACACACAGACAGACAGACAGAGATAAGGATGGCAGGCCTGCCTGGTCTTTCTTTCTTTCTTATCATTTTAAAAAAGGTTTATTAATTTATTTATGTATTTATTAGATATAAGTACACTATAGCTATCTTCAGACACTCCAGAAGAGGGTGTTTGATTCTGCAGAACGTAAATCCCATTTATGTTCTGCATATGATGTACATAAACACAGCCTCACATATTCTTCTAAAAATTTAAAGATGGTTGGGGCCACTGAAAGGAACCAACAATTAACAGCATTGTCTCCTCTTCCAGAGAACCTGGGATCAACTACCAGCAACTATATGTTGGCCCATCTCCAGATTCAGGGGATCAGACAGACAAACAGACAGACAGAAAGACAGAGATAAGGATGGCAGGCCTGCCTGGTCTTTCTTTCTTTCTTATCCTTTTTAAAAAATGTTTATTTATTTATTTATTTATGTATTTTTTAGATATAAGTACACTGTAGCTGTCTTCAGACACTCCAGAAGAGGGTGTCAGATTCTGGAGAATCTAAATCCCTCTTATGGTCTGCATATGATGTACATAAACACAGCCTCACATATACTTCTAAAAATTTAAAGATGGGTGGGGTCACTAAAGAAAGGGCTCAACAATTAACAGCATTGTCTCCTCTTCCAGAGAACCTGGGATGAACTACCAGCAACTATATGGTGGCCCATCTCCAGTTCCAGGGGATCAGACAGACAGACAGACAGACAGAGATAAGGATGGCAGGCGTGCCTGGTCTTTCTTTCTTTATTATAGTGTTGAAAAAATGTTTATTTATTTATTTATTTATTTTTATTTATGTATTTATTAGATATAAGTACACTGTAGCTGTCTTCAGACACTTCAGAAGATGTTGTCAGATTCTTGAGAATCTAAATCCCTCTTATGGTCTGCATATGATGTACATAAACACAGACTCACATATACTTCTAAAAATTTAAAGATGTGTGGGGCCACTGAAAGGACTCAACAATTAACAGCATTGTCTCCTCTTCCAGAGAACCTCGGATCAACTACCAGCAAATATATGGGGCCCATTCCAGTTCCAGGGCATCAGACTGACAGACAGACAGACAGACAGACAGAGATAAGGATGGCAGGCCTGCTGGTCTTTCTTTTTTTCTTATCCTTTTTAAAAAATGTTTGTTTATTTATTTATTTATTTATTTATTTATTTATTTATTTATTTATTTATTTATTCATTCATTCATTCATTCATTTATTTATTTATTTATTTATTTATTTATTTATTTATTTATTAGATATAAGTACACTGTAGCTGTCTTCAGACACTCCAGAAGAGGGTGTCAGATTGTGGAGAATCTAAATCCCTCTTTTGGTCTGCATATGATGTACATAAACACAGACTCACATATACTTCTAAAAATTTCAAGATGTGTGGGGCCACTGAAAGCGCTCAACAATTAACAGCATTGTCTCCTCTTCCAGAGAACCTGGGATCAACTACCAGCAACTATATGGTGGCCCATCTCCAGTTCCAGGGGATTAGACAGACAAACAGACAGAGATAAGGATGGCAGGCCTGCTGGTCTTTCTTTTTTTCTTATCCTTTTTAAAAAATGTTTATTTATTTATTTATTTATTTATTTATTTATTTATTTATTTATTTATGTATTTATTAGATATATGTACACTGTATCCGTCATAGACACTCCAAAAGACGGTGTCAGATTCTGGAGAATCTAAATCCCTCTTACGGTCTTTATATGATGTACATAAACACAGCATCACATTTACTTCTAGAAATTTAAAGATGAGTGGGGCCACTGAAAGGGCTGAACAATTAACAGAATTGTCTCCCCTTCAGAGTACCTGGGATCAACTACCAGCAACTATATGGTGGCCCATCTCCAGTTCCAGGAGATCAGACAGACAGACAGACAGAGAGACAGACAGACAGACATAGATAAGGATGACCGTCCAGCCTGGTCTTTCTTTCTATCTTATTCTTTTAAAAAATGTTTGTTTGTTTATTTATTTATTTATTTATTTATTTATTTATTTATTTATGTATTTATTAGATATAAGTACACTTTAGCTATCTTCAGACACTCCAGAAGAGGGTGTCAGATTCTGGAGAATCTATATCCCTCTTATGGTCTGCATATGATGTACATAAACACAGCCTCACATATACTTCTAAAAATTTAAAGATGTGTGGGGCCACTGAAAGGTCTCAACAATTAACAGCATTGTCTACTCATCAGAGATCCTGGGATCAACTACCAGCAACTTTATGGTGGCCCATCTCCAGTTCCATGTTATCAGACAGACAGACAGAGAGACAAGGATAAGGATGGCAGGCCTGCCTGGTCTTTCTTTCTTTTTTATCCTTTTTAAAAAATGTTTATTTATTTATTTATGTATTTATTAGATATAAGTACAATGTGGCTGTCTTCAAACAATCCAGAAGAGGGTGTCAGATTCTGGAGAATCTAAATCCCTCTTATGGTCTGCATATGATGTACATAAACACAGCACAACTTTACTTCTAAAAATTCAAAGATGGGCGGGGCCACTGAAATGGCTCAACAATTAACAGCATTGTCTCCTCTTCCAGAGAGCCTGGGATCAACTACCAGTAACTATATGGTGGCCCATCTCCAGTACAAGGGTATCAAACAGACAGACAGACAGACAGAGATAAGGATGGCAGGCCTGCCTGGTCTTTCTTTCTTTCTTATCCTTTTTAAAAAAAATTATTTTTTATATATGTATTTATTAGATATAAGTACACTGTAGCTGTCTTTAGACACTGCAGAAGAGGGTGTCAGATTCTGGAGAATCTAAATCCCTCTTAGGGTCTGCATATGATGTACATAAACACAGACTCACATTTTCTTCTAAAAATTTAAAGATGGGTGGGGCCACTGAGAGGGCTCAACAATTAACAGCATTGTCTCCTCTTCCAGAGAACCTGGGATAAACTACCAGCAACACTATGGTGGCCCATCTCCAGTTCCAGGGTATCAGACAGACAGACAGACAGACAGACAGAGATAAGGGTGGCAGGCCTGCCTGGTCTTTCTTTTTTCTTATCCTTTTTAAATAATGTTTTTTAATTATTTATTTATGTATTTATTAGATATAAGTACACAGTAGCTGTCTTCAGACACTCCAGAAGAGGGTGTCAGATTCTGGAGAATCTAAATCCCTCTTATGGTCTGCATATGATGTACATAAACACAGCCTCACATATACTTCTAAAAATTTAAAGATGGGTATGACCACTGAAAGGGCTCAACAATTACCATCATTGTCTCCTCTTCCAGAGAACCTGGGATTAAACTACCAGCAAATATGTGGTGGCCCATCTCCAGTTCCAGGGGATCAGACAGACAGACAGACAGACAGACAGAGATAAGGATGGCAGGCCTGCTAGTCTTTCTTTTTTTCTTATCCTTTTAAAAAAATGTTTATTTATTTATTTATTTATTTATTTATTTATTTATTTATTTATTTATTTATTTATTTATTTATTAGATATAAGTACACTGTAGCAGTCTTCAAATACTCCAGAAGAGGGTATCAGATTCTGGAGAATCTAAATAACTCTTATGGTCTGCATATGATGTACATAACACAGCCTCACATATATTTCTAAAAATTTAAAGATGTGTGGGGCCACTGAAAGGGCTCAACAATTAACAGCATTGTCTCCTCTTCCAGAGAACCTGGATCAACTACCAGCAACTATATGGTGGCCCATCTCCAGTTCCAGGGAATCAGACAGACAGACAGACAGACAGATATAAGGATGGAAGGCCTGCCTGGATTTTCTTTCTTTATTATCCTTATTTAAAAATGTTTATTTGTTTATTTATGTATTTATTAGACATAAGTACACTGTAGCTCTCTTCAGACACTCCAGAAGAGGGTGTCATATGCTGGAGAATCTAAATCCCTATTATGGTCTGCATTTGATGTACATAAATATAGCCTCATATATACTTCTAAAAATTTAAAGATGGGTGGGGCCACTGAAAGGGCTCAACAATTAACAGCATTGTCTCCTTTTCCAGAGAACCTGGGATCAACTACCAGCAACTATATGGTGTCCCATCTCCAGTTACAGGGGATCAGACAGACAGACAGACAGACAGAAAGTGATAAGGATGGCAGGCCTGCATGGTCTTTCTTTCTTTCTTCTCCGTTTAAAAAAAAATGTTTATTTATTTATTTTTATTTATTTATTTATTTATTTATTTATTTATTTATTTATTTTTAATGTATTTATTAGATATAAGTACACAATACTTGTCTTCAGACACTCCAGAAGAGGTTGTCAGATTCTGGAGAATCTAAATCCCTCTTATGGTCTGCATATGATGTACATAAACACAGCCTCACATATACTTCTAAAAATTTAAAGATGGGTAGGACCACTGAAAGGGCTCAACAATTAACAGCATTGTCTCCTCTTCCAGAGAACCTGGGATCAACTACCAGCAACTATATGGTGGCCCATCTTCAGTTCCAGGGGATTAGACAGACAAACAGACAGAGATAAGGATGGCAGGCCTGCTGGTCTTTCTTTTTTTCTTATCCTTTTTAAAAAATGTTTATTTATTTATTTATTTATTTATTTATTTATTTATTTATGTATTTATTAGATATATGTACACTGTATCCGTCATAGACACTCCAAAAGACGGTGTCAGATTCTGGAGAATCTAAATCCCTCTTACGGTCTGAATATGATGTACATAAACACAGCATCACATTTACTTCTAGAAATTTAAAGATGAGTGGGGCCACTGAAAGGGCTGAACAATTAACAGAATTGTCTCCCCTTCAGAGTACCTGGGATCAACTACCAGCAACTATATGGTGGCCCATCTCCAGTTCCAGGAGATCAGACAGACAGACAGACAGAGAGACAGACAGACAGACATAGATAAGGATGACCGTCCAGCCTGGTCTTTCTTTCTATCTTATTCTTTTTAAAAAATGTTTGTTTGTTTATTTATTTATTTATTTATTTATTTATGTATGTATGTATTTATTAGATATAAGTACACTTTAGCTATCTTCAGACACTCCAGAAGAGGGTGTCAGATTCTGGAGAATCTATATCCCTCTTATGGTCTGCATATGATGTACATAAACACAGCCTCACATATACTTCTAAAAATTTAAAGATGTGTGGGGCCACTAAAGGTCTCAACAATTAACAGCATTGTCTACTCATCAGAGATCCTGGGATCAACTACCAGCAACTTTATGGTGGCCCATCTCCAGTTCCATGTTATCAGACAGACAGACAGAGAGACAAGGATAAGGATGGCAGGCCTGCCTGGTCTTTCTTTCTTTTTTATCCTTTTTAAAAAATGTTTATTTATTTATTTATGTATTTATTAGATATAAGTACAATGTGGCTGTCTTCAAACAATCCAGAAGAGGGTGTCAGATTCTGGAGAATCTAAATCCCTCTTATGGTCTGCATATGATGTACATAAACACAGCACAACTTTACTTCTAAAAATTCAAAGATGGGCGGGGCCACTGAAATGGCTCAACAATTAACAGCATTGTCTCCTCTTCCAGAGAGCCTGGGATCAACTACCAGTAACTATATGGTGGCCCATCTCCAGTACAAGGGTATCAAACAGACAGACAGACAGACAGAGATAAGGATGGCAGGCCTGCCTGGTCTTTCTTTCTTTCTTATCCTTTTTAAAAAAAATTATTTTTTATATATGTATTTATTAGATATAAGTACACTGTAGCTGTCTTTAGACACTGCAGAAGAGGGTGTCAGATTCTGGAGAATCTAAATCCCTCTTAGGGTCTGCATATGATGTACATAAACACAGACTCACATTTTCTTCTAAAAATTTAAAGATGGGTGGGGCCACTGAGAGGGCTCAACAATTAACAGCATTGTCTCCTCTTCCAGAGAACCTGGGATAAACTACCAGCAACACTATGGTGGCCCATCTCCAGTTCCAGGGTATCAGACAGACAGACAGACAGACAGACAGAGATAAGGGTGGCAGGCCTGCCTGGTCTTTCTTTTTTCTTATCCTTTTTAAATAATGTTTTTTAATTATTTATTTATGTATTTATTAGATATAAGTACACAGTAGCTGTCTTCAGACACTCCAGAAGAGGGTGTCAGATTCTGGAGAATCTAAATCCCTCTTATGGTCTGCATATGATGTACATAAACACAGCCTCACATATACTTCTAAAAATTTAAAGATGGGTATGACCACTGAAAGGGCTCAACAATTACCATCATTGTCTCCTCTTCCAGAGAACCTGGGATTAAACTACCAGCAAATATGTGGTGGCCCATCTCCAGTTCCAGGGGATCAGACAGACAGACAGACAGACAGACAGAGATAAGGATGGCAGGCCTGCTAGTCTTTCTTTTTTTCTTATCCTTTTAAAAAAATGTTTATTTATTTATTTATTTATTTATTTATTTATTTATTTATTTATTTATTTATTAGATATAAGTACACTGTAGCTGTCTTCAAATACTCCAGAAGAGGGTATCAGATTCTGGAGAATCTAAATAACTCTTATGGTCTGCATATGATGTACATAACACAGCCTCACATATATTTCTAAAAATTTAAAGATGTGTGGGGCCACTGAAAGGGCTCAACAATTAACAGCATTGTCTCCTCTTCCAGAGAACCTGGATCAACTACCAGCAACTATATGGTGGCCCATCTCCAGTTCCAGGGAATCAGACAGACAGACAGACAGACAGATATAAGGATGGAAGGCCTGCCTGGATTTTCTTTCTTTATTATCCTTATTTAAAAATGTTTATTTGTTTATTTATGTATTTATTAGACATAAGTACACTGTAGCTCTCTTCAGACACTCCAGAAGAGGGTGTCATATGCTGGAGAATCTAAATCCCTATTATGGTCTGCATTTGATGTACATAAACATAGCCTCATATATACTTCTAAAAATTTAAAGATGGGTGGGGCCACTGAAAGGGCTCAACAATTAACAGCATTGTCTCCTTTTCCAGAGAACCTGGGATCAACTACCAGCAACTATATGGTGTCCCATCTCCAGTTACAGGGGATCAGACAGACAGACAGACAGACAGAAAGTGATAAGGATGGCAGGCCTGCATGGTCTTTCTTTCTTTCTTCTCCGTTTAAAAAAAAATGTTTATTTATTTATTTTTATTTATTTATTTATTTATTTATTTATTTATTTATTTATTTATTTTTAATGTATTTATTAGATATAAGTACACAATACTTGTCTTCAGACACTCCAGAAGAGGTTGTCAGATTCTGGAGAATCTAAATCCCTCTTATGGTCTGCATATGATGTACATAAACACAGCCTCACATATACTTCTAAAAATTTAAAGATGGGTGGGGCCACTAAAAGGGATCAACAATTAACAGCATTGTCTCCTCTTCCAGAGAACCTGGGATCAATAACCAGTAATTATATGGTGGCCCATCTCCAGTTCCTGGGATCAGACAGACACACAGACAGACAGACAGAGATAAGGATGGCAGGCCTGCCTGGTCTTTCTTTCTTTCTTTCTTATCATTTTAAAAAAGGTTTATTAATTTATTTATGTATTTATTAGATATAAGTACACTATAGCTATCTTCAGACACTCCAGAAGAGGGTGTTTGATTCTGCAGAACGTAAATCCCATTTATGTTCTGCATATGATGTACATAAACACAGCCTCACATATTCTTCTAAAAATTTAAAGATGGTTGGGGCCACTGAAAGGAACCAACAATTAACAGCATTGTCTCCTCTTCCAGAGAACCTGGGATCAACTACCAGCAACTATATGTTGGCCCATCTCCAGTTTCAGGGGATCAGACAGACAAACAGACAGACAGAAAGACAGAGATAAGGATGGCAGGCCTGCCTGGTCTTTCTTTCTTTCTTATCCTTTTTAAAAAATGTTTATTTATTTATTTATTTATTTATTTTTTAGATATAAGTACACTGTAGCTCTCTTCAGACACTCCAGAAGAGGGTGTCAGATTCTGGAGAATCTAAATCCCTCTTATGGTCTGCATATGATGTACATAAACACAGCCTCACATATACTTCTAAAAATTTAAAGATGGGTGGGGTCACTAAAGAAAGGGCTCAACAATTAACAGCATTGTCTCCTCTTCCAGAGAACCTGGGATGAACTACCAGCAACTATATGGTGGCCCATCTCCAGTTCCAGGGGATCAGACAGACAGACAGACAGACAGAGATAAGGATGGCAGGCGTGCCTGGTCTTTCTTTCTTTATTATACTGTTGAAAAAATGTTTATTTATTTATTTATTTATTTATTTATTTTTATTTATGTATTTATTAGATATAAGTACACTGTAGCTGTCTTCAGACACTTCAGAAGATGTTGTCAGATTCTTGAGAATCTAAATCCCTCTTATGGTCTGCATATGATGTACATAAACACAGACTCACATATACTTCTAAAAATTTAAAGATGTGTGGGGCCACTGAAAGGACTCAACAATTAACAGCATTGTCTCCTCTTCCAGAGAACCTCGGATCAACTACCAGCAAATATATGGGGCCCATTCCAGTTCCAGGGCATCAGACTGACAGACAGACAGACAGACAGACAGAGATAAGGATGGCAGGCCTGCTGGTCTTTCTTTTTTTCTTATCCTTTTTAAAAAATGTTTGTTTATTTACTTATTTATTTATTTATTTATTTATTCATTCATTCATTTATTTATTTATTTATTTATTTATTTATTTATTTATTTATTTATTTATTTATTAGATATAAGTACACTGTAGCTGTCTTCAGACACTCCAGAAGAGGGTGTCAGATTGTGGAGAATCTAAATCCCTCTTTTGGTCTGCATATGATGTACATAAACACAGACTCACATATACTTCTAAAAATTTCAAGATGTGTGGGGCCACTGAAAGCGCTCAACAATTAACAGCATTGTCTCCTCTTCCAGAGAACCTGGGATCAACTACCAGCAACTATATGGTGGCCCATCTCCAGTTCCAGGGGATTAGACAGACAAACAGACAGAGATAAGGATGGCAGGCCTGCTGGTCTTTCTTTTTTTCTTATCCTTTTAAAAAAATGTTTATTTATTTATTTATTTATTTATTTATGTATTTATTAGATATATGTACACTGTATCCGTCATAGACACTCCAAAAGACGGTGTCAGATTCTGGAGAATCTAAATCCCTCTTACGGTCTGAATATGATGTACATAAACACAGCATCACATTTACTTCTAGAAATTTTAAGATGAGTGGGGCCACTGAAAGGGCTGAACAATTAACAGAATTGTCTCCTCTTCAGAGTACCTGGGATCAACTACCAGCAACTATATGGTGGCCCATCTCCAGTTCCAGGAGATCAGACAGACAGACAGACAGAGAGACAGACAGACAGACATAGATAAGGATGACCGTCCAGCCTGGTCTTTCTTTCTATCTTATTCTTTTTAAAAAATGTTTGTTTGTTTATTTATTTATTTATTTATTTATTTATTTATTTATTTATGTATTTATTAGATATAAGTACACTTTAGCTATCTTCAGACACTCCAGAAGAGGGTGTCAGATTCTGGAGAATCTATATCCTTCTTATGGTCTGCATATGATGTACATAAACACAGCCTCACATATACTTCTAAAAATTTAAAGATGTGTGGGGCCACTGAAAGGTCTCAACAATTAACAGCATTGTCTACTCATCAGAGATCCTGGGATCAACTACCAGCAACTTTATGGTGGCCCATCTCCAGTTCCATGTTATCAGACAGACAGACAGAGAGACAAGGATAAGGATGGCAGGCCTGCCTGGTCTTTCTTTCTTTTTTATCCTTTTTAAAAAATGTTTATTTATTTATTTATGTATTTATTAGATATAAGTACAATGTAGCTGTCTTCAAACAATCCAGAAGAGGGTGTCAGATTCTGGAGAATCTAAATCACTCTTATGGTCTGCATATGATGTACATAAACACAGCACAACTTTACTTCTAAAAATTCAAAGATGGGCGGGGACACTGAAATGGCTCAACAATTAACAGCATTGTCTCCTCTTCCAGAGAGCCTGGGATCAACTACCAGTAACTATATGGTGGCCCATCTCCAGTACCAGGGTATCAAACAGACAGACAGACAGACAGAGATAAGGATGGCAGGCCTGCCTGGTCTTTCTTTCTTTCTTATCCTTTTTAAAAAAAATTATTTTTTATATATGTATTTATTAGATATAAGTACACTGTAGCTGTCTTTAGACACTGCAGAAGAGGGTGTCAGATTCTGGAGAATCTAAATCCCTCTTAGGGTCTGCATATGATGTACATAAACACAGACTCACATTTTCTTCTAAAAATTTAAAGATGGGTGGGGCCACTGAAAGGGCTCAACAATTAACAGCATTGTCTCCTCTTCCAGAGAACCTGGGATAAACTACCAGCAACACTATGGTGGCCCATCTCCAGTTCCAGGGTATCAGACAGACAGACAGACAGACAGAGATAAGGGTGGCAGGCCTGCCTGGTCTTTCTTTTTTCTTATCCTTTTTAAATAATGTTTTTTAATTATTTTTATGTATTTATTAGATATAAGTACACAGTAGCTGTCTTCAGACACTCCAGAAGAGGGTGTCAGATTCTGGAGAATCTAAATCACTCTTATGGTCTGCATATGATGTACATAAACACAGCCTCACATATACTTCTAAAAATTTAAAGATGGGTAGGACCACTGAAATGGCTCAACAATTAACATCATTGTCTCCTCTTCCAGAGAACCTGGGATCAACTACCAGCAACTATATGGTGGCCCATCTGCAGTTCCAGGGTATCAGACAGACAGACAGACAGAAAGAGATAAGGATGGAGGCCTGCCTGGTCTTTCTTTCTTACTTATACTTTTTAGAAAATGTTTATTTATTAATTTATGTATTTATTAGATATAAGTACACTGTAGCTGTCTTCAAACACTCTAGAAGAGGGTCTCATCTTCTGGAGAATCTAAATCCCTCTTATGGTCTGCATATGATGTACATAAACACAGCCTCGCATATACTTCTAAAAATTTAAAGATGGGTGGGCCCACTGAAAAAGCTAAACAATTAACAGCATTGTCTCTTCTTCCAGAGAACATGGGATCAACTACCAACAACTATATGGTGGCCCATCTCAAGTTCCAGGGGATAAGACAGACAGACAGACAGACAGATATAAGGATGGCAACTCTGCCTGATTTTTCTTTCTTTCTTATCCTTTTTAAAAAATGTTTATTTATTTGTTTATTTATTTATTTATTTGTTTATTTATTTATGTATTTATTAGATATAAGTACACTGTAGCTGTCTTCAGACTCTCCAGAAGAGGGTGTCAGATTCTGGAGAATCTATATCCCACTTATGGTTGCATATGATGTACATGAACACAGCCTCACATATACTTCTAAAAATTTAAAGATGTGTGGGGCCACTGAAAGGGCTCAACAATTAACAGCATTGTCTCCTCTTCCAGAGAACCTGAAATCAACTACCAGCAACTATATGGTGGCCCATCTCCAGTTCCAGGGGATCAGACAGACAGACAGACAGAGATAAGGATGGCAGGCCTGCCTGGTCTTTCTTTCTTTCTTATCGTTTTAAAAAAATGTTTATTTAATTATTTATGTATTTATTAGATATAAGTACACTGTAGCTGTCTTCAGACACGCCAGAAGAGGGTGTCAGATTCTGGAATATCTAAATCCCTCTTATGGTATGTATATGATGTACATAAACACAGCCTCACATATACTTCTAAAAATTTAAAGATGGGTTGGGCTACTGAAAGGGCTCAACAATTAACAGCACTGACTCCTCTTCCAGAGAACCTGGGATCAACTACCAGCAATTATATGGTGGCCCAACTCCAGTTCCAGGGGATCAGACAGAAAGACAGACAGACAGACAAGGATGGCCGGCCTGCCTGGTCTCTCTTTCGTTATTATCCTTTTTTAAAATGTTTATTTGTTTATTTATGAATTTATTAGATATAAGTACACTGTAGCTGTCTTCAGACACTCCAGAAGAGGGTGTCAGATTCTGGAGAATCTAAATCCCTCTTATGGTATGCATATGATGTACATAAACACAGCCTCACATATACTTCTAAAAATTTAAAGATGGGCGGGGCAACAGAGAGGGCTCAACAATTAACAGCATTGTCTCTTCTTCCAGAGAATCTGGGATCAACTACCAGCAACTATATGGTGACCCATCTCCAGTTCCAGGGGATCAGATAGACAGACAGACAGACATACAGACAGACAGAGATAAGGATGGCAGGACTGCCTGGTCTTACTTTCTTTCTTATCCTTTTTAAAAAATGTTTATTAATTTACGTATGTATTTATTAGATATAAGTACACTGTAGCTGTCTTCAAACACTCCCGAAGAAAGTGTTAGATTCTGGAGAATCTATATCCCTCTTATGGTCTGCATATGATGTACATAAACACAGCCTCACATATACTTCTAAAAATTTAAAGATGGGTGGGGCCACTTAAAGGGCTCAACAATTAACAGCATTGTCTCCTCTTCCAGAGAACCTGGGATGAACTACCAGCAACTATATGGTGGCCCATCTCCAGTTCCAGGGGATCAGACAGACAGACAGACAGACAGAGATAAGGATGGCAGGCTTGCCTGGTCTTTCTTTCTTTATTATACTGTTGAAAAATTGTTTATTTATTTATTTATTTATTTTTATTTATGTATTTATTAGATATAAGTACACTGTAGCTGTCTTCAGACACTTCAGAAGATGTTGTCTGATTCTGGAGAATCTAAATCCCTCTTATGGTCTGCATATGATGTACATAAACACAGACTCACATATACTTCTAAAAATTTAAAGATGTGTGGGGCCACTGAAAGGACTCAACAATTAACAGCATTGTCTCCTCTTCCAGAGAACCTCGGATCAACTACCAGCAAATATATGGGGCCCATTCCAGTTCCAGGGGATCAGACTGACAGACAGACAGACAGACAGACAGAGATAAGGATGGCAGGCCTGCTGGTCTTTCTTTTTTTCTTATCCTTTTTAAAAAATGTTTATTTATTTATTTATTTATTTATTTATTTATTTATTTATTTATTTATTAGATATATGTACACTGTATCCGTCATAGACACTCCAAAAGACGATGTCAGATTCTGGAGAATCTAAATCCCTCTTACGGTCTGAATATGATGTACATAAACACAGCATCACATTTACTTCTAGAAATTTAAAGATGAGTGGGGCCACTGAAAGGGCTGAACAATTAACAGAATTGTCTCCTCTTCAGAGTACCTGGGATCAACTACCAGCAACTATATGGTGGCCCATCTCCAGTTCCAGGAGATCAGACAGACAGACAGACAGAGAGACAGACAGACAGACATAGATAAGGATGACAGTCCAGCCTGGTCTTTCTTTCTATCTTATTCTTTTTAAAAAATGTTTGTTTATTTATTTATTTATTTATTTATTTATTTATTTATTTATTTATGTATTTATTAGATATAAGTACACTTTAGCTATCTTCAGACACTCCAGAAGAGGGTGTCAGATTCTGGAGAATCTATATCCCTCTTATGGTCTGCATATGATGTACATAAACACAGCCTCACATATACTTCTAAAAATTTAAAGATGTGTGGGGCCACTGAAAGGTCTCAACAATTAACAGCATTGTCTACTCATCAGAGATCCTGGGATCAACTACCAGCAACTATATGGTGGCCCATCTCCAGTTCCATGTTATCAGACAGACAGACAGAGAGACAAGGATAAGGATGGCAGGCCTGCCTGGTCTTTCTTTCTTTTTTATCCTTTTAAAAAATGTTTATTTATTTATTTATGTATTTATTAGATATAAGTACAATGTAGCTGTCTTCAAACAATCCAGAAGAGGGTGTCAGATTCTGGAGAATCTAAATCCCTCTTATGGTCTGCATATGATGTACATAAACACAGCACAACTTTACTTCTAAAAATTCAAAGATGGGTGGGGCCACTGAAATGGCTCAACAATTAACAGCATTGTCTCCTCTTCCAGAGAGCCTGGGATCAACTACCAGCAACTATATGGTGGCCCATCTCCAGTACCAGGGTATCAAACAGACAGACAGACAGACAGAGATAAGGATGGCAGGCCTGCCTGGTCTTTCTTTCTTTCTTATCCTTTTTAAAAATATTTATTTTTTATATATGTATTTATTAGATATAAGTACACTGTAGCTGTCTTTAGACACTGCAGAAGAGGGTGTCAGATTCTGGAGAATCTAAATCCCTCTTAGGGTCTGCATATGATGTACATAAACACAGACTCACATTTTCTTCTAAAAATTTAAAGATGGGTGGGGCCACTGAAAGGGCTCAACAATTAACAGCATTGTCTCCTCTTCCAGAGAACCTGGGATAAACTACCAGCAACACTATGGTGGCCCATCTCCAGTCCAGGGTATCAGACAGACAGACAGACAGACAGACAGAGATAAGGGTGGCAGGAATGCCTGGTCTTTCTTACTTTCTTATCCTTTTTAAAAAATGTTTATTTATTTATTTATTTATTCATTCATTTATTTATTTATTTATTTATTTATTTATTTATTAGATATAAGTAAACTGTAGTTCTCTTCAGACACTCCAGAAGAGGGTGTCAGATTCTGGAGAATCTAAATCCCTCTTATGGTCTGCATATGATGTACATAAACACAGCCTCACATATACTTCTAAAAATTTAAAGATGGGTGGGGCCACAGAAAGTGCTCAATAATTAACAACATTGTCTCCTCTTCCAGAGAACATTGGATAAACTACCAGCAACTATATGGTGGCCCATCTCAAGTTCCAGGGTATCAGACAGACAGACAGACAGAAAGAGATAAGGATGGAGGCCTGCCTGGTCTTTCTTTCTTACTTATACTTTTTAGATAATGTTTATTTATTTATTTATGTATTTATTAGATATAAGTACACTGTAGCTGTCTTCAAACACTCTAGAAGAGGGTCTCATCTTCTGGAGAATCTAAATCCCTCTTATGGTCTGCATATGATGTACATAAACACAGCCTCGCATATACTTCTAAAAATTTAAAGATGGGTGGGCCCACTGAAAGGGCTCAACAATTAACAGCATTGTCTCTTCTTCCAGAGAATGTGGGATCAACTACCAGCAACTATATGGTGGCCCATCTCAAGTTCCAGGGGATAAGACAGACAGACAGACAGACAGAGATAAGGATGGCAGGCCTGCCTGATTTTTCTTTCTTTCTTATCCTTTTTAAAAAATGTTTATTTATTTATTTATTTATTTATTTGTTTATTTATTTATGTATTTATTAGATATAAGTACACTGTAGCTGTCTTCAGACTCTCCAGAAGAGGGTGTAAGATTCTGGAGAATCTATATCCCTCTTATGGTTGCATATGATGTACATGAACACAGCCTCACATATACTTCTAAAAATTTAAAGATGTGTTGGGCCACTGAAAGGGCTCAACAATTAACAGCATTGTGTCCTCTTCCAGAGAACCTGAAATCAACTACCAGCAACTATATGGTGGCCCATCTCCAGTTCCAGGGGATCAGACAGACAGACAGACAGAGATAAGGATGGCAGGCCTGCCTGGTCTTTCTTTCTTTCTTATCATTTTAAAAAATGTTTATTTAATTATTTATGTATTTATTAGATATAAGTACACTGTAGCTGTCTTCAGACACTCCAGAAGAGGGTGTCAGATTCTGGAGAATCTAAATCCCTCTTATGGTATGTATATGATGTACATGAACACAGCCTCACATATACTTCTAAAAATTTAAAGATTGGTTGGGCTACTGAAAGGGCTCAACAATTAACAGCACTGACTCCTCTTCCAGAGAACCTGGGATCAACTACCAGCAATTATATGGTGGCCCAACTCCAGTTCCAGGGGATCAGACAGAAAGACAGACAGACAGACAAGGATGGCAGGCCTGCCTGGTCTCTCTTTCGTTATTATCCTTTTTTAAAATGTTTATTTATTTATGAATTTATTAGATATAAGTACACTGTAGCTGTCTTCAGACACTGCAGAAGAGGGTGTCAGATTCTGGAGTATCTAAATCCCTCTTATGGTATGCATATGATGTACATAAACACAGCCTCACATATACTTCTAAAAATTTAAAGATGGGCGGGGCAACTGAGAGGGCTCAACAATTAACAGCATTGTCTCTTCTTCCAGAGAATCTGGGATCAACTACCAGCAACTATATGGTGACCCTTCTCCAGTTCCAGGGGATCAGATAGACAGACAGACAGACATACAGACAGACAGAGATAAGGATGGCAGGCCTGCCTGGTCTTTCTTTCTTTCTTATCCTTTTTAAAAAATGTTTATTAATTTACGTATGTATTTATTAGATATAAGTACACTGTAGCTGTCTTCAAACACTCCCGAAGAAGGTGTCAGATTCTGGAGAATCTATATCCCTCTTATGGTCTGCATATGATGTACATAAACACAGCCTCACATATACTTCTAAAAATTTAAAGATGGGTGGGGCCACTGAAAGGGCTCAACAATTAACAGCACTGACTCCTCTTCCAGAGAACCTGGAATCAACTACCAGAAATTATATGGTGTCAAATCTCCAGTTCCAGGGGATCAGACAGACAGACAGACAGACAGACAAGGATGGCAGGCCTGCCTGGTCTCTCTTTCTTTATTATCCTTTTTTAAAAATGTTTATTTGTTTATTTATGAATTTATTAGATATAAGTACACTGTAGCTGTCTTCAGACACACCAGAAGAGGGTGTCAGATTCTGGAGAATCTAAATCCCTCTTATGGTCTGCATATTCGGTACATAAACACAGCCTCATATATACTTCTAAAAATTTAAAGATGGGTGGGGCCACTGAAAGGGCTCAACAATTAACAGCATTGTCTCCTCTTCCAGTGAACCTGGGATCAACTACAAGCAACTCTATGGTGGCCCATCTCCAGTTCCAGGGGATCAGACAGACAGAGAGACAGACAGAGATAAGGATGGCAGGCATGCCTGGTCTTTCTTTCTTTCGTATCGATTTAAAAAATGTTTATTTATTTATTTATGTATTTATTAGATATAAGTACACTGTATACGTCATAGACACTACAAAAGACGGTGTCAGATTCTGGAGAATCTAAATTTCTCTTATGATCTGAATATGATGTACATAAACACAGCATCACATTTACTTCTAGAAATTTAAAGATGGGTGGGGCCACTGAAAGGGCTGAACAATTAACAGCATTGTCTCCACTTCAGAGGACCTGGGATCAACTGCCAGCAACTATATGGTGGCCCATCTCCAGTTCCAGGAGATCAGACAGACAGACAGACAGAGAGACAGACAGACAGACAAAGATAAGAATGGCAGTCCTGCCTGGTCTTTCTTTCTTTCTTATCCTTTTAAAAAAATGTTTGTTTGTTTATTTATTTATTTATTTATTTATTTATTTATGTATTTATTAGATATAGGTACACTGTAGCTGTCTTCAGACACTCCAGAAGAGGGTGTCCTATTCTGGAGAATCTATATCCCTCATATGGTCTCCATATGATGTACATACACACAACCTCACATATACTTCTAAAAATTTAAAGATGTGTGGGGCAACTGAAAGGGCTCAACAATTAACAGCATTGTCTCCTCTACCAGAGATCCTGGGATCAACTACCAGCAACTATATGGTGTCCCATGTCCAGTACCAGGTGATCAGACAGACAGACAGAAAGACAAGGATAAGGATGGCAGGCCTGCCTGGTCTTTCTTTCTTTCTTATCCTTTTTAAAAAATGTTTATTTATTTATTTATGTATTTATTAGATATAAGTACAATGTAGCTGTCTTCAAACAATCCAGAAGAGGGTGTCAGATTCTGGAGAATCTAAATCCCTCTTATGGTCTGCATATGATGTACAGAAACACAGCCTCACATATACTTCTAAAAATTTAAAGATGGGTGGGCCCACTGAAAGGGCTCAACAATTAACAGCATTGTCTTCTCTTCCAGAGAACCTGGGATCAACTACCAGCAACTATATGGTGGCCGATCTCGAGTCCAAGGGGATCAGACAGACTGTAGACAGTCAGACAGACAGACAGAGATAATGATTTCAGGCCTGCCTGGTCTTTCTTTCTTTCTTATCCTGTTTAAAAAATGTTTATTTATTTATTTATTTATTTATTTATTTCTTTATTTATTTATTTATTTATTTAATATAAGTACACTGTAGCTGCCTTCAGACACTCCAGAAGAGGGTTTCAGATTCTGGAGAATCTAAATCACATTTATGGTCTGCATATGATGTACATAAACACAGCCTCACTTATACTTCTAAATATTTTAAGATGGGTGGCGCCACTGAAAGGGCTCAACAATTAACATCATTGGCTCCTCTTCCAGAGAACCTGGGATAAACTACCAGCAACACTATGGTGGCCCATCTCCAGTTCCAGGGAATCAGACAGACAGACAGACAGAGATAAGGGTGGCAGGCCTGCCTGGTCTTTCTTACTTTCTTATCCTTTTTAAAAATGTTTATTTATTTATTTATTTATTTATTTATTTATTTATTCATTCATTCATTTATTTATTTATGTATTTATTAGATATAAGTAAACTGTAGCTGTCTTCAGACACTCAGGAAGAGGGTGTCAGATTCTGGAGAATCTAAATCCCTCTTATGGTCTGCATATGTTGTACATAAAAACAGCCTCACATATACTTCTAAAAATTTAAAGATGGGTTGGCCACAGAAAGGGCTCAACAATTAAAAGCATTGTCTCCTCTTCCAGAGAACCTTAGATAAACTACCAGCAACTATATGGTGGCCCATCTCCAGTTCCAGTGTATCACACAGACAGACAGAGAGACACACATAAATATGGAGGCCTGCCTGGTCTTTCTTTCTTTCTTATCCTTTTTAAAAAATGTTTATTTATTTATTTATGTGTTTATTAGATATAAGTACACATTAGCTGTCTTCAGACACTCCAGAAGAGGGTGTCAGATTCTGGAAAATCTAAATCCCTCTTATGGTCTGCATATCATGTACATAAACACAGCCTCACATACACTTCTAAAAATTTAAAGATGGGTGGGGCCACTGAAAGGGCTCAACAATTAACAGCATTGTCTCCTCTTCCAGAGAACCTGGGATCAACTACCAGCAACTATATGGTGGCCCATCTCGAGTCCAAGGGGATCAGACAGACTGTAGACAGACAGACAGAGAGACAGAGATAAGGATGGCAGGCCTGCCTGGTCTTTCTTTCTTTCTTATCCTGTTTATAAAATGTTTATTTATTTATTTATTTATTTATTTATTTATTTATTTATTTATTTATTTATTTGATATAAATACACTGTAGTTGTCTTCAGACACTCCAGAAGAGGGTGTCAGATTCTGGAGAATCTAAATCACATTTATGGTCTGCATATGATGTACATAAACACAGCCTCACATATACTTCTAAATATTTAAAGATGGGTGGGGCCAATGAAAGGGCTCAACAATTAACAGCATTGTCTCCTCTTCCAGAGAACCTGGAATCAACTACCAGCAACACTATGGTGGCCAATCTACAGTTCCAGGGTATCAGACAGACAGACAGTCAGACAGACAGAGATAAGGGTGGCAGGCCTGCCTGGTCTTTATTACTTTCTTATCCTTTTTAAAAAATGTTTATTTATTTATTTATTTATTCATTTATTTATTTATGTATGTATTTATTAGATATAAGTAAACTGTAGCTGTCTTCAGATACTCCAGAAGAGGGTGTCAGATTCTGGAGAATCTAAATCCCTCTTATGGTCTGCATATGATGTACATAAACACAGCCTCTCATATACTTCTAAAAATTGAAAGATGGGTGGGGCTACAGAATTGGCTCAACATTTAAAAGCACTGTCTCCTCTTCCAGAGAACCTTGGATAAACTACCAGCAACTATATGGTGGCCCACTTCCAGTTCCAGGGTTTCACACAGACAGACAGACAGACAGAGATAAGGGTGGCAGGCCTGCCTGGTCTTTCTTTCTGTCTTATCCTTTTTAAAAAATGTTTATTTATTTATTTATTTATTTGTTTATTTATTTATTTATGTATTTATTAGATATAAGTACACTGTAGCTGTCTTCAGACACTACAGAAGAGGGTGTCAGTTTCTGGAGAATCTAAATCACTCTTAATGTCTGATTATGATGTACATAAACACAGCCTCAGATATACTTCTAAAAATTTAATGAAGGGTGGGGCCACTGAAAGGGCTCAACAATTTACAGCATTGTCTCCTCTTCCAGAGAACCTTGGATAAACTACCAGCAACTATATGGTGGCCCATATCCAGTACCAGAGGATCAGACAGACAGACAGACAGACAGACAGAGATAAGGATGGCAGGCCTGCCAGGTCTTTGTTTCTTTCTTATCCTTTTTAAAAAATGTTTATTTATTTATTTATTTATTTATTTATTTATTTATTTATTTATGTATTTATTAGATATAAGTACACTGTAGCTGTCTTCAGACACTCCAGAAGAGGGTGTCAGATTCTGGAGAATTTAAATCACTCTTATGATCTGCATATGATGTACATAAATTCAGCCTCACATTTACTTCTAAAAATTTAAAGATGGCTGTGGCCACTGAAAGGACTGAACAATTAACATCATTGTCTCCTCTTCCAGAGAACTTGGGAAAAACTACCAGCAAATATATGGTGGCCCATATCCAGTTCCAGAGGATCAGACAGACAGACAGACAGACAGACAGACAGACAGAGATAAGGATGGTAGGACTGCCTGATTTTACTTTCTTCCTTATCCTTTTTAAAAAATGTTTATTTATTTATTAATTTATTTATTTATGTATTTTTTAGATATAAGTACACTGTAGCTGTCTTAAGATCTCCAGTAGAGGGTGTCAGGTTCTGAAGAATCTAAAACCATCTTCTGGTCTGCATATGATGTACATAAACACAGCCTCAGATATACTTCTAAAAATTTAATGAAGGGTGGGGCCACTGAAAGGGCTCTACAATTAACAGCATTGTCTCCTCTTCCAGAGAACCTGGGATCAACTACCAGCAACTCTATGGTGGCTCATCTCCAGTTCCCAGGGATCAGACAGACAGACAGACAGACAAACAGAGATATGGATGGCAGGCCTGCCTGGTCTTTCTTTTTTTCTTATCATTTAATTAAAAAAATGTTTATTTATTTATTTATTTATTTATGTATTTATTATATATAAGTACACTGTAGCTGTCTTCAGACACTCCAGAAGAGGGTGTCAGATTATGGAGAATCTAAATCCCTCTTATGGCCTGCATATGATGTACATAAACAGAGCCTCACATACAGTTCTAAACATTTAAAGATGGGTTGGGCCATTGAAAGGGCTCAACAATGAACAGCATTGTCTCCTCTTCCAGAGAACCTCGGATCAACTACCAGCAACTATATGGTGGCCCATCTCCAGTTCCAGGGGATCAGACAGACAGACATACAGACAGTCAGAGATAAGGATGGCAGGCCTGCCTGGTCTTTCTTTCTTTCTTATCCTTTTGAAAAAATGTTTACTTATTTATTTATTTATTTATTTATTTATTTATTTATTAGATATAAGTACACTGTAGCTGTCTTCAGACACTCCAGAAAAGTGTGTCAGATTCTGGAGAATCTAAATCCCTTTTATGGTCTGCATAAGATGTACATAAACACAGACTCATGTATACTTCTAAAAATTTAAAGATGGGTGGGGCCACTGAAAGGGCTCAACAATTAACAGCGTTGTCTCCTCTTCCAGAGAACCTGGGATCAACTACCAACAACTATATGGTGGCCCATCCCCAGTTCCATGGGATCAGAACGACAGACAGACAGACAGACAAACAGAGATAAGGAAGGCAGGCCTGCCTGGTCTTTCTTTCTTTCTTATCCTATTTAAAAAATGTTTATTTATTTATTTATTTATTTATTTATTTATTTATTTATGTATTTATTTATATATTTATTTATTTATTTATTTATTTATTTATTTATTAGATATAGGTACACTGTAGCTGTCTTCAGACTCTCCAGTAGAGGGTGTTAGAATCTGGAGAATCTGAATCCCTCTTATGGTCTGCATATGATGTACATAAACACAGCCTCACATATACTTCTAAAAATTTAAAGAAGGTTGGGGCCACTCTAAAAGCTCAACAATTAACAACATTGTCTCCTCTTACAGAGAACCTGGGATAAACTACCAGCACCTATATGGTGGCCCATCTCCAGTCCAGTGGATCAGACAGACAGACAGACAGAGAGACAGAGATAAGGATGGCAGGCCTGCCTGGTCTTTCTTTATTTCTTATCCTTTAAAAAAAATGTTTGTTTATTTATTTATTTATTTATTTATTTATTTATTTATTTATTTATTTATTAGATATAAGTACACTGTAGCCGTCTTCAGACACTCCAAGAGAGGGTGTCAGATTCTGGAGAATCTAAATCCCTCTTATGGTCTGCATATGATGTACATAAACACAGCCTCACATATACTTCTAAAAATTTAAAGATGAGTGGGACCACTGAAAGGGCTCAACAATTACCATCACTGTCTCCACTTCCAGAGAACCTGGGATCAACTATCAGCAAGTATATAGTGGCCCACCTCCACGTCCAGGGGATCAGACAGACTGTCAGACAGACAGACAGACAGACAGAGATAAGGATGGCAGGCCTGCCTGGTCTTACTTTCTTTCTTATCCTGTTTATAAAATGTTTATTTATTTATTTATTTATTTATTTATTTATTTATTTATTTGATATAAGTACACTGTAGTTGTCTTCAGACACTCCAGAAGAGGGTGTCAGATTCTGGAGAATCTAAATCACATTTATGGTCTGCATATGATGTACATAAACACAGCCTCACATATACTTCTAAATATTTAAAGATGGGTGGGGCCAATGAAAGGGCTCAACAATTAACAGCATTGTCTCCTCTTCCAGATAACCTGGAATCAACTACCAGCAACACTATGGTGGCCAATCTACAGTTCCAGGGTATCAGACAGACAGACAGACAGACAGACAGACAGAGATAAGGGTGGCAGGCCTGCCTGGTCTTTCTTACTTTCTTATCCTTTTTAAAAAATGTTTATTTATTTATTTATTTATTCATTTATTTATTTATTTATGTATTTATTAGATATAAGTAAACTGTAGCTGTCTTCAGACACTCCAGAAGAGGGTGTCAGATTCTGGAGAATCTAAATCCCTCTTATGGTCTGCATATGATGTACATAAACATAGCCTCACATATACTTCTAAAAATTGAAAGATGGGTGGGGCTACAGAAAGGGCTCAACATTTAAAAGCACTGTCTCCTCTTCCAGAGAACCTTGGATAAACTACCAGCAACTATATGGTGGCCCACTTCCAGTTCCAGGGTTTCACACAGACAGACAGACAGACAGAGATAAGGGTGGCAGGCCTGCCTGGTCTTTCTTTCTGTCTTATCCTTTTTAAAAAATGTTTATTTATTTATTTATTTATTTGTTTATTTATTTATTTATGTATTTATTAGATATAAGTACACTGTAGCTGTCTTCAGACACTACAGAAGAGGGTGTCAGTTTCTGGAGAATCTAAATCACTCTTATGGTCTGATTATGATGTACATAAACACAGCCTCAGATATACTTCTAAAAATTTAATGAAGGGTGGGGCCACTGAAAGGGCTCAACAATTTACAGCATTGTCTCCTCTTCCAGAGAACCTTGGATAAACTACCAGCAACTATATGGTGGCCCATATCCAGTACCAGAGGATCAGACAGACAGACAGACAGACAGACAGAGATAAGGATGGCAGGCCTGCCAGGTCTTTGTTTCTTTCTTATCCTTTTTAAAAAATGTTTATTTATTTATTTATTTATTTATTTATTTATTTATTTATTTATGTATTTATTAGATATAAGTACACTGTAGCTGTCTTCAGACACTCCAGAAGAGGGTGTCAGATTCTGGAGAATTTAAATCACTCTTATGATCTGCATATGATGTACATAAATTCAGCCTCACATTTACTTCTAAAAATTTAAAGATGGCTGTGGCCACTGAAAGGACTGAACAATTAACATCATTGTCTCCTCTTCCAGAGAACTTGGGAAAAACTACCAGCAAATATATGGTGGCCCATATCCAGTTCCAGAGGATCAGACAGACAGACAGACAGACAGACAGAGATAAGGATGGCAGGACTGCCTGATTTTACTTTCTTCCTTATCCTTTTTAAAAAATCTTTATTTATTTATTAATTTATTTATTTATGTATTTTTTAGATATAAGTACACTGTAGCTGTCTTAAGATCTCCAGTAGAGGGTGTCAGGTTCTGAAGAATCTAAAACCATCTTCTGGTCTGCATATGATGTACATAAACACAGCCTCAGATATACTTCTAAAAATTTAATGAAGGGTGGGGCCACTGAAAGGGCTCTACAATTAACAGCATTGTCTCCTCTTCCAGAGAACCTGGGATCAACTACCAGCAACTATATGGTGGCTCATCTCCAGTTCCCAGGGATCAGACAGACAGACAGACAGACAAACAGAGATATGGATGGCAGGCCTGCCTGGTCTTTCTTTTTTTCTTATCATTTAATTAAAAAAATGTTTATTTTTTTATTTATTTATTTATGTATTTATTATATATAAGTACACTGTAGCTGTCTTCAGACACTCCAGAAGAGGGTGTCAGATTATGGAGAATCTAAATCCCTCTTATGGCCTGCATATGATGTACATAAACAGAGCCTCACATACAGTTCTAAACATTTAAAGATGGGTGGGGCCATTGAAAGGGCTCAACAATGAACAGCATTGTCTCCCTCTTCCAGAGAACCTCGGATCAACTACCAGCAACTATATGGTGGCCCATCTCCAGTTCCAGGGGATCAGACAGACAGACATACAGACAGTCAGAGATAAGGATGGCAGGCCTGCCTGGTCTTTCTTTCTTTCTTATCCTTTTGAAAAAATGTTTACTTATTTATTTATTTATTTATTTATTTATTTATTTATTTATTAGATATAAGTACACTGTAGCTGTCTTCAGACACTCCAGAAAAGTGTGTCAGATTCTGGAGAATCGAAATCCCTTTTATGGTCTGCATATGATGTACATAAACACAGACTCATGTATACTTCTAAAAATTTAAAGATGGGTGGGGCCACTGAAAGGGCTCAACAATTAACAGCGTTGTCTCCTCTTCCAGAGAACCTGGGATCAACTACCAACAACTATATGGTGGCCCATCCCCAGTTCCATGGGATCAGAACGACAGACAGCCAGACAGACAAACAGAGATAAGGAAGGCAGGCCTGCCTGGTCTTTCTTTCTTTCTTATCCTTTTTAAAAAATGTTTATTTATTTATGTATTTATTTATATATTTATATATTTATTTATTTATTTATTAGATATAGGTACACTGTAGCTGTCTTCAGACTCTCCAGTAGAGGGTGTTAGAATCTGGAGAATCTGAATCCCTCTTATGGTCTGCATATGATGTACATAAACACAGCCTCACATATACTTCTAAAAATTTAAAGAAGGTTGGGGCCACTCTAAAAGCTCAACAATTAACAACATTGTCTCCTCTTACAGAGAACCTGGGATAAACTACCAGCAACTATATGGTGGCCCATCTCCAGTCCAGTGGATCAGACAGACAGACAGACAGAGAGACAGAGATAAGGATGGCAGGCCTGCCTGGTCTTTCTTTATTTCTTATCCTTTAAAAAAAATGTTTGTTTATTTATTTATTTATTTATTTATTTATTTATTTATTTATTTATTTATTAGATATAAGTACACTGTAGCCGTCTTCAGACACTCCAAGAGAGGGTGTCAGATTCTGGAGAATCTAAATTTCTCTTATGGTCTGCATATGATGTACATAAACACAGCCTCACATATACTTCTAAAAATTTAAAGATGGGTGGGACCACTGAAAGGGCTCAACAATTACCATCACTGTCTCCACTTCCAGAGAACCTGGGATCAACTACCAGCAAGTATATAGTGGCCCACCTCCACGTCCAGGGGATCAGACAGACTGTCAGACAGACAGACAGACAGACAGAGATAAGGATGGCAGGCCTGCCTGGTCTTACTTTCTTTCTTATCCTTTTTTAAAAATGTTTATTTGTTTATTTATGAATTTATTAGATATAAGTACACTGTAGCTGTCTTCAGACACACCAGAAGAGGGTGTCAGATTCTGGAGAATCTAAATCCCTCTTATGGTCTGCATATTCGGTACATAAACACAGCCTCATATATACTTCTAAAAATTTAAAGATGGGTGGGGCCACTGAAAGGGCTCAACAATTAACAGCATTGTCTCCTCTTCCGGAGAACCTGGGATCAACTACCAGCAACTATATGGTGGCCTATCTCCAGTTCCAAAGGATCATATAGAGAGAAAGACAGACAGAAAGAGATAAGGACGGCAGGCTTGCCTGGTCTTTCTTTCTTTCTTATCCTTTTTAAAAAATGTTTATTTATTTATTTATTCATGTATTTATTAGATATAAGTACACTGTAGCTATCTTCAGACACTCCAGAAGAGTGTGTCAGTTTATGGAGCATCTAAATCCCTCTTATGGTCTGCATATGATGTACATTAACACAGCCTCAGATACACTTCTAAAAATTTAAAGATGGGTGGGGCCATTGAAAGGGCTCAACAATTAACAGCATTGTCTCCTCTTCCAGAGAACCTCTGATTAACTACCAGCAACTATATGGTGGCCCATCTCCAGTTCCAGGGGATCAGAGAGACAGACAGATAGTCAGATATAAGGATGGCAGGCCTGCCTGGTCTTTCTTTCTTTTTTATCCTTTTGAAAAAATGTTTACTTATTTATTTATTTATTTATTTATTTATTTATTTATTAGATATAAGTACACTGTAGCTGTCTTCAGACACTCCAGAAGAGGGTGTCAGATTCTGGAGAATCTAAATACCTCTTATGGTCTGCATATGATATACATAAACACAGACTCAAGTAAACTTCTAAAAATTTAAAGATGGGTGGGGCCACTGAAAGGGCTCAACAATTAAGAGCGTTGTCTCCTCTTCCAGAGAACCTGGGATCAACTACCAGCAACTATATGGTGGCCCATCTCCAGTTCCAGGGGATCAGACAGACAGACAGAGAGACACACAGACAGAGATAAGGATGGCAGGCCTGCCCGGTCTTTCTTTCTTTCTTATCCTTTTTAAAAAATGTTTACTTATTTATTTATTCATGTATTTATTATATATAAGTACACTGTAGTGTCTTCAGACACTCCAGAAGAGGGTGTCAGCTTCTGGAGAATCTAAATCACTCTTATGGTCTGAATATAATGTACATAAACACAGCCTCACAATTACTTCTAAAAATTTAAAGATGAGTGGCGCCACTGAAAGCGGTAAACAATTAACAGCATTGTCTCCTCTTTCAGAGAACCTGGGATCAACTACCAGCAACTATATGCTGGCCCATTTCCAGTACCAGAGGAAAAGACAGACAGACAGACAGACAGACAGACAGAGATAAGGATGGCAGGCCTGCCAGGTCTTTCTTTCTTTCTTATCTTTTTAAAAAATGTTTATTTATTTATTTATTTATTTATTTATTTATTTATTTATTTATTTATGTATTTATTAGATATAAGTACACTGTAGCTGTCTTCAGACACTCCACAGAGGGTGTCAGATTCTGGAGATTCTAAATCCGTCTTATGGTCTGCATATGATGTACATAAACACAGCCTCACATATACTCCTAAAAATTTAAAGATGGGTGGGGCCACTGAAAGGGCTCACAATTAACAGCACTGACTCCTCTTCCAGAGAACCTGGGATCAACTACCAACAACTATATGGTGGCCTATCTTCAGTTCCAAAGGATCATATACATAGACAGACAGACAGACAGAGATGAGGATGGCAGGCCTGCCTGGTCTTTCTTTCTTTCTTATCCAATTGAAAAAATGTTTACTTATTAATTAATTAATTAATTAATTAATTAATTAATTTATTAGATATAAGTACACTGTAGCTTTCTTCAGACATTCCAGAAGAGTGTGTCAGATTCTGGAGAAACTAATACCTCTTATATTCTGCATATGATGTACATAAACACAGACTCAAGTATACTTCTAAAAATTTAAAGATGGGTGGGGCCACTGAATGGGATCAACAATTAACAGCATTGTCTCCTCTTCCAGAGAACCTGGGATCAACTACCAGCAACTATATGGTGGCCCATCTGCAGTTCCAGGGGATCAGACAGACAGACAGACAGAGATAAGGAAGGCAGGCCTGCCTGGTCTTTCTTTCTTACTTATCCTGATTAAAAAATGTTTATTTATTTATTTATTTATTTATTTATTTATTTATTTATTTATTTATTAGATATAAGTACACTATAGCTGTCTTCAGACACTCCAGAAGAGGGTGTCAGATTCTGAAGAATTTAAATCACTCTTAGGGTCTGCATATGATGTACATAAATACAGCCTCACATTTACCTCTAAAAATTTAAAGATGGTTGGGGCCACTGAAAGGGCTCAACAATTCACAGCATTGTCTCCTCTTCCAGAGAACCTGGGAAAAACTAAAAGCAAATATATGGTGGCCCATATCCAGTTCCAGAGGATCAGACAGACAGACAGACAGACAGAGAGAGATAAGGATGGCAGGACTGCCTGATTGTTCTTTCTTTCTTATCCTTTTTAAAAAATGTTTATTTATTTATTAATTTATTTATTTATGTATTTATTAGATATAAGTACACTGTAGCTGTCTTCAGACACTCCAGTAGAGGGTGTCAGATTCTGAAGAAATTAAAACCATCTTCTGGTCTGCATATGATGTACATAAACATAGCCTCAGATATACTTCTAAAAATTTAATGAAGGGTGGGGCCACTGAAAGGGCTCAACAATTAAAAGCATTATGTCCTCTTCCAGAGAACCTGGGATCAACAACCAGCAACTATATGGTGGCTCATCTCCAGTTCCCTGGGATCAGACAGACAGACAGACAGACAGACAAACAGAGATATGGATGGCAGGTTTGCCTGGTCTTTCTTTTTTTCTTATTCTTTCAAAAAATAATTATTTATTTATTTATTTATTTATTTATTTATTTATTATATATAAGTACACTGTAGCTGTCTGCAGACACTCCAGAAGAGGGTGTCAGATACTGGAGAATCTAAATCCTTCTTATGGTCTGCATATGATGTACATAAACACAGCCTCACATATAATTCTAAAAATTTAAAGATGGGTGGGACCACTGAAAGGGCTCAACAATTCACATCATTGTCTCCTCTTCCAGAGAACCTGGGATCAACTATCAGCAACTATATGGTGGCCCATCTGCAGTTCCAGGGGATCAGACAGACAGACAGACAGACAGACAGAAATAAGGATATCAGGCCTGCCATGTCTTTCTTTCTTACTTATACTGTTTAAAAAATGTTTATTTATTTATTTATTTATTTATTTATTTATTTATTTATTTATTTATTTAGTAGATATAAGTACACTGTAGCTGTCTTCAGACAGTCCAGAAAAGGGTGTCAGATTCTGGAGAATCTAAATCCCTCTTATGGTCTGCATATGAAGTACATAAACACAGCCTAACATACAGTTCTAAATATTTAAAGATGGGTGGGGCCATTGAAAGGGCTCAACAATGAACAGCATTGTCTCCTCTTCCAGAGAACCTCGGCTCAACTACCAGCAACTATATGGTGGCCCATCTACAGTTCCAGGGGTTCAGACAGACAGACAGACAGACAGACAGACAGACAGACAGAGATATGGATGGCAGGCCTGCCTGGTCTTTCTTTCTTTCTTATCCTTTTGAAAAAATGTTTACTTATTTATTTATTTATGTATTTATTAGATATAAGTACACTGTAGCTGTCTTCAGACACTCCAGAAGAGGGTGTCAGAGTCTGGAGAATCTAATTCCCTCTTATGGCCTGCATATGATGTACATAAACACAGACTCACGTATACTTCTAAAAATTTAAAGATGTGTGGGGCCACTGAGAGGGCTCAAAAATTACCATGACTGTCTCCACTTCCAGAGAACCTGGGATCAACTATCAGCAACTATATAGTGGCCCACCTCCAGTTCCAGGGGATCAGACAGACTGTCAGACAGACAGACAGACAGACAGACAGAGATAAGGATGGCAGGCCTGCCTGGTCTTTCTTTCTTTCTTATCCTGTTTTAAAAATGTTTATTTATTTATTTTTTTTATCTATTTATGTATTTATTAGATATAAGTACACTGTAGCTGTCTTCAGACACTCCAGAAGAGGGTGTCAGATTCTAGAGAATCTAAATCCCTCTTATGGTCTGCATATGATGTACATAAACACAGCCTCACATATAATTATAAAAATTTAAAGATGGGTGGGACCACTGAAAGGGCTCAACCATTAACATCATTGTCTACTCTTCCAGAGAACCTGGGATCAACTACCAGCAACTATATGGTGGACCATCTGCAGTTCCAGGGGATCAGACAGACAGACAGACAGACAGAGATAAGGATGGCAGGCTTGCCAGGTCTTTCTTTCTTACTTATCCTCTTTAAAAAATGTTTATTTATTTATTTATTTATTTATTTATTTATTTATTTATTTATGTATTTATTTGATATAAGTACACTGTAGCTGTCTTCAGACAGTCCAGAAAACGGTGTCAGATTCTGGAGAATCTAAATCCCTCTTATGGTCTGCATATGATGTACATAATCACAGCCTCACAAATACTTCTAAACATTTAAAGATGGGTGGGGCCACTGAAAGGGCTCTACAATTAACAGCATTGTCTCCTCTTCCAGAGAACCTGGGAAAAACTAACAGCAAATATATGGTGGCCCATATGCAGTTCCAGAGGTTCAGACAGACAGACAGACAAACAGACAGAGATAAGGATGGCAGGCCTGCCAGGTCTTCTTTCTTTCTTATCCTTTTTAAAAAATGTTTATTTATTTATTTATTTATTTATTTATTTATTTATTTATTTATTTATTCGATATAAGTACACTGTAGCTGTTTTCAGACACTCCAGAAGAGGGTGTCAGATTCTGGAGAATCTAAATCCCTCTTATGGTCTGCACATGATGTACCTAAAGAGAGCCTCACATATACTTCAAAAATTTAAAGAAGGGTGGGGCCACTGAAAAAGCTCAACAATTAACAGCATTGTCTCCTCTTCCAGAGAACCTGGGATCAACTACCAGCAACTATATGGTGTCCCATCTCCATTTCTCAGGGATCAGACAGACAGACAGGCAGACAGAGCTAAGGAGGGCAGGCCTGCCTTTTCTTTCTTTCTTATCCTTTTAAAAAATGTTTATTTAATTATTTATTTATGTATTTATTAGATATAAGTACACAGTAGCTGTCTTCAGACACTCAAGAAGAGGGTGTCAAATTCAGGAAAATCTAAATCCCTCTTATGGTCTGCATACCTTCAGTGGTGGCTCAAGCTCTTAATGAGAGCACTCTGTAGGCATAGGCAGTCAGTTTCTGAGTTCGAGGCCACCCTGGTGAAAGACAGGGTTAGGCAGGGCTAGGGAAGGCTAGGGAAGGCTAGGGAAGGCTAGGGAAGGCTAGGGTAGGCTAGGCAAGGCTAGGGTAGGCTAGGGTAGGCTAGGGTAGGCTAGGGAAGGTTAGGGTAGGCTAGGGTAGGCTAGGGTAGGCTAGGGTAGGCTAGGGTAGGCTAGGGTAGGCTAGGGTAGGCTAGGGTAGGCTAGGGTAGGCTAGGGTTAGGCTAGGGAAAGAAAGAAAGACAGAAAGAAAGAAAGGAAGAAAGAAAGAAAAAAAGAAAGAAAGAAAGAAAGAAAGAAAGAAAGAAAGAAAGAAAGAAAGAAAGAAAAAGGTTTTATAAAAAGTGTTAAAGTTTTTAAAAATTAAAAAAAAAATACCAGATCACCATCACACAGCATTGGCTGTCTTCAGGTGTATCCTATCAGCCTCCAAAACAAAAAGCAATGGCTGGCTGTCTTCAGGTGTATCCTATTCTCCAGTCTTATTTCCAACCTAAGAGCTGGGCTGAGCTGCCTCATTATGTAATTGCAAACCTTCCTTGGTTTGTCTTTTCCATTTCTAAGACTAACAGGCCTTTTTCTATTTAGAGAATATGCTCATGACTGTACTTTAGATATAGTAAATATAACTGTTGCTTATAAAACTTGTTTTCTAGGAATTTTTAAAGGGCAATGGCAGAGTTTATTTTTTAAAAATATTTTGCATTTATTTATTTGTGTGAGTGATGAAGCTCAGGTCTTCAAACTCGTCAGGAGGTATGATTACCTCCCCTCTCTCTCAACCCCTCTCTCTCCTCTCTCAATGATTGTGTAAGAATGTTTTGCATGTGTATGCTGTGCCCACAGACTCCAGAACAGAGTATTAGATCCCCTGGAACTGGAGATGGGCCACCATATATAATACTGGTAATTGAGCCCAGGTTCTCTGGAAGAGGAGACAATGCTCTTAATTGTTGAGCCCTCTCTGTAGCCACATCTTTCTTTCTTTTTTTTTTTTTTTGAGTATATGTGAGGCTGTGTTTATATACATCATATGCAGACAATAGGAATGATTTAGATTCTTCAGAATCTGACACCCTCTTCTGGACTGTCTGAAGATAGCTACAGCATACTTAAATATAATAAATATATAAATCTTTAAAAAGAAAAGGAAAAGTAAAAAAGAAAGAACAGGCCTGCCATATGCATGTTCATAGAGGAAAATGGAAGAGACCCCAATCTAACCTCAGCAGGGTGCTTCCTTCTGGATGGTAGCTCACAGTTTCATCCCAGCAAGACAGGCAAATCACTGAGTTCAAGGACAGTAAGGTTCAGGACAGCCAAGGTTAGGAAGGAAAAGGGTCTATGTTGAGAATAAACCGAAAAAACAACAACTAGGAAAAAGAAGTGACAGTGTAACTTGGGGTAGGGTACCAAAAAGAGAAAGCTTTCTGTTACCACTTACAAACAGCAGTAGACTTGCACCCTTCTGCCCAGGTCCCTGCCTTCCTTTCTAGGAATTCTAAGGATGCCAGGGGGTGGGGCAATCCAGATTAACTTTTTAATAACAAAGACTTGGTCTTTGATGTCTAGAGGAAGCCCTACTCAGTGCCTTTAACTACCACTGAACTTTCAGGGCTGTGACTCAACTGTAACAAGGAACAGGGCTAAGAACCTGCAGCCTTTGAAAACAACTATTTTTTTAAAGAGGGGGACACAAATCAGCAGTAGAACCCCTCAGGTTCAGCCATAATACTTGTTAGGGAAACAGCCTCAATGTCCGGAGCTGAGGTCTCATGGGTGAACTGCTTCAAGCTCTGAGTATCATTGAAAGAAAGAAAAGTTATCATGTGGTTGCTTAATTTATTTATTTTATTATTTCTATTTTTTGTTTTCTTTTGTTTTGTTTTAGAAAAGGCCTCAGTCTGTAGCTATGGCTGACCTAGGACAGACTACATGTGTTAATTACGGTTTCACAGCTGAGAAACAGACCATACCTATGTAAGACTTAGAAAACCCAACAGTCAGTGGTGGCTTGAGCTCTTAATGAGAGCACTCTGGAGGCAGAAGCAGTCAGTTTCTGACTTCGAGGCCAGCCTGGTTAAAGACAGGGATAGGCAGGGCTAGGCAAGGCAGGGCTGGGCTAGGCTAGGCAAGGCAAGGGGCTAGGCTGGGCTACCCAAGGGGCTAGGCAAGACAGACAGACAGAGAGAAAGACAGACAAGGATGGAAGGCCTGCCTGGTTTTTCTTTCTTCCTTATCCCTTTTAAAAAATGTTTGTTTATTTATTTATTTATTTATTTATTTATTTATTTATTTATTTATGTATTTATTAGATATAAGTACACTGTAGCTGTCTTCAGACACTCCAGAAGAGTGTGTCAGTTTCTGGAGAATCTAAATCCCTCTTATGGTCTGCATATGATGTACAAAAACACACCCTCACATATACTTCTAAAAATTTAAAGATGGGTGGGGCAACTGAAAGGGCTCAACAATTAACAGCATTGTCTCCTCTTCCAGAGAACCTGGGATCAACTACCAGCAACTATAAGGTAGCCCATCTCCAGTTCCCGGGGATCAGACAGACAGACAGACAGACAGAGATAAGGATGGCAGGCCTGCCTGGTCTTTCTTTCTTACTTATCCTTTTTAAAACATGTTTATTTCTTTATTTATGTATTTATTAGATATAAGTACATTGTAGCTGTCTTCAGACACTCCAGAAGAGTGTGTCAGATTCTGGAGAATCTAAATCCCTCTTATGGTCTGCATATGATGTACATAAACACAGCCTCACATATACTTCTAAAAATTTAAAGATGGGTGGGGCCACTGTAAGGGCTCAACAATTAACAGCATTGTCTCCTCTTCCAGAGAACCTGGGATCAAGTACCAGCAAAAATATGGTGGCCCATCTCCAGTTTCAGGGGATCAGACAGACAGACAGACAAACAGACAAGGATGGCAGGCCTGCCTGGTTTTTCTTTCTTTCTTATCCTTTTTAAAACATGTTTATTTATTTATTTATGTATTTATTAGATATAAGTAACCTGTAGCTGTCTTCAGACACTCCGAAGAGGGATCAGATTCTGGAGAATGTAAATCCCTCTTATGGTCTGCATATGATGTACATAAACACAGCCTCACAAATACTTCTAAAAATTTAAAGATGGGTGGTGCCACTGAAAGGGCTCAAAAATTTACAGCCTTGTCTCCTCTTGCAGAGAATCTGGGATCAACTACCAGCAACTATATGGTGGCCCACTCCAGTTCCAGGGTATCAGACAGACAGACAGACAGACAGAGATAAGGATGGCAGGCATTCCTGGTCTTTCTTTTTTTCTTATCCTTTTTAATAATGCTTATTTATTTATTTATTTATGTATTTATTAGATATAAGTACACTGTAGCTGTCTTCAGACACTCCAGAAGAGAGTGTCAGATTCTGGAGAATCTAAATCCCTCTTATTGTCTGCATATGATTTACATAAACACAGCCTCACATTTACTTCTAAAAATTAAAGATGGGTGTTGCCACTGAACGGCTCAAAAATTAACAGCATTGTCTCCACTTCCAGAGAACCTGAGATCAACTACCAGCAACTATATGGTGGCCCATCTCCTGTTCCAGGGGATCAGACAGAGAGACAGACATACAGACAGATAGAGATAAGGATGGCAGGCCTGCTTCGTCTTTCTTTCTTTCTTATCCTTTTTAAGAAATGTTTATTTATTTATTTATGTATTTATTAGATATAAGTACACTGTAGCTGTCTTCAGACATCAGGAAGAAGGTGTCAGATTCTGGAGAATCTAAATCCCTCTTATGGTCTGAATATGATGTACATAAACACAGACTCACATTTACTTCCAAAAATTAAAGATGTGTGGGGCCACTGTATGGGCTCAACCATTAACAGCATTGTCTCCTCTTCCAGAGAACCTGGGATCAACTACCAGCAACTATATGGTGGCCCATCTCCAGTTCCAGAGGATCAGACAGAGAGACAGACAGACAGACATATAGAGATAACGATGGCAGGCCTGCCTGGTCTTTCTTTCTTATCCTTTTTAAGAAATGTTTATTTACTTATTTATGTATTTATTAGATAAAAGTACACTGTAGCTATCTTCAGACACTCCAGAAGAGGGTGTCAGATTCTGGAGAATCTAAATCCCTCTTATGGTCTGCATATGATGTACATAAACACAGCCTCACATATACTTCTAAAAATTTACAGATGGGTGGAGCCACTGAAAGGGCTCAACAATTAACCGCATTGTCTCCTCTTCCAGAGAACCTGGGTTCAACTTCCAGCACCTATATGGTGGCCCATCTCCAGTTCCAGGGTATCAGACAGATAGACAGACAGACAGACAGAGAGACAGAGATAAGGAAGGCAGGCCTCCCTGGTCTTTCTTTCTTTCTTATCCTTTTTAAAAAATGTTTATTTATATATTTATTTATTTATTTATTTATTTACTTATTTATTTATTAGATATAAGTACACTGTGTCTGTCTTCAGACACTCCAGAAGATGGTGTCAGATTCTGGAGAATCTAAATCCCTCTTATGGTCTGTATATGATGTACATAAACACAGCCTCACATATACTTCAAAAATTTAAAGATGTATGGGGTCACTGAAAGGGCTCAACAATTAACAGCATTATCTCCTCTTCCAGACAACCTGGGATCAACTACCAGCAACTATATGGTGGCTCATCTCCAGTTCTAAGGTATCAGACAGAAAGACAGACAGACAGACAGACAAGGGTGGCAGGCCTGCCTGGTTTTTTTTTCTTTCTCATCCTTTTTAAAAATGTTTATTTATTTATTTATGTATTTATTAAATATAAGTACACTTTAGCGGTCTTCAGACACTCCAGGAGAGGGTGTCAGATTCTGGATAATCTAAATCCCTCTTATGGTGTGCATATGATGTACATAAACACAGACTCACATTTACTTCCAAAAATTTAAAGATGTGTGGGGCCACTGAAAGGGCTCAACAATTAACAGCATTGTCTCCTCTTCCAGAGAACCTGGGATCAACTACCAGCAACTATATTGTGGCCCATCTCCAGTTCCAGTGGATCAGAAAGACAGACAGACAGACAGACAGAGATAAGGATGCCAGGCCTGCCTGGTCTTTCTTTATTTCTTATCCTTTAAAAAAATGTTTATTTATTTATTTATTTATTTATTTATTTATTTATTTATTTATGTATGTATTTATTAGATATAAGTACACTGTAGCTGCCTTCAGACACTCCAGAAGAGGGTTTCAGATTCTGGAGAATCTAAATCCCTCTTATGGTCTGCATATGATGTACGTAAACACAGCCTCACATATACTTCTAAAAATTTAAAGATTGGTGGGACCACTGAAAGGGCTCAACAATTACCATCACTGTCTCCACTTCCAGAGAACCTGGTATCAACTATCAGCAACTATATAGTGGCCCACCTCCAGTTCCAGGGGATCAGACAGACTGTCAGACAGACAGACAGAGATAAGGATGGCAGGCTTGCCTGGTCTTTCTTTCTTTCTTATCCTTTTGAAAAAATGTTTGCTTATTTTTTATTTATGTATTTATTAGATATAAGTACACTCTAGCTGTCTTCAGACACTCCAGAAGACGGTGTCAGATTCTGGAGAATCTAAATCCCTCTTTTGGCCTGCATATTATGTACATAAACACAGACTCACGTATACTTCAAAAAATTTAAAGATGTGTGGGGCCACTGAGAAGAATGGGAGGGTAGGGAAGTGGGGGGAGGTATGGGGGACTTTTGGGATAGCATTGGAAATGTAATTGAGGAAAATATGTAATAAAAAAAACAGTGAAAAACAAAACAAAACAATTAACAGCATTGTCTCCTCTTCTAGAGAATCTGGGATCAACTACCAGCAACTATATGGTGGCCCTTCTCCAGTTCCAGGGTATCAGACAGACAGACAGACATACAGACAGACAGAGATAAGGATGGCAGGCCTGCCTGGTCTTTCTTTCTTTCTTATCCTTTTTAAAAAAATGTTTATTTATATATTTATTTATTTATTTATTTATTTATTTATTTATTTATTAGATATAAGTAAACTGTAGCTATCTTTAGACACTCCAGAAGAGGGTGTCAGATTCTGGAGAATCTAAATCCCTCTTACGATCTGCATATGATGTATATAAACACAGCCTCACATTTTCTTCTAAAAATTTAAAGATGGGTGTGGCTTGGAATAAGATGAGTAACCCTGAAAAAGTCAAAAAATGAAAAATCACACTGTAGGATTTGGAATATGGTGAGAAACCCTGAAAAAGTCGAAAAATGAGAAAAGCATGCAGGAGTACCTGGAATATGGTGAGAAACACTGAAAAAGTCTTAAATGAGAATATCACACTCTAGGATTTGGAATATGGTGAGAAACCCTGAAAATGTCGAAAAATGAGAAAATCATGCAGTAGGACCAAGAATATGGTGAGAAACCCTGAAAAAAAAGTCAAAAAATAAGAAAATCACGCAGTAGGACCTGGAAGCTGGTGAGAAACCCTGAAAAAGTCGAAAAATGAGAAAATCAATCTGTAGGATCTGGAATATGGTGAGAAACCCTGAAAAATTCGAAAAAAGCAAAAATCACACTCTAGGACTTGGAATATGTTGATAAACCCTGAAAAAGTCAAAAAATGAGAAAATCACACTGTAGGACTTGGAATATGGTGAGAAACCCTGAAAAAGTCGAAAAATGAGAAAATCACACTGTAGGACTTGGAATATGGTGAGAAACCCTGAAAAAGTCGAAAAATGAGAAAATCACACTGTAGGACTTGGAATATGGTGAGAAACACTGAAAAAGTCTTAAAATAGAAAATCACACTGTAGTACTTGGAATATGGTGAAAAATACTGAAAAAGTCTTAAAATGAGAAAATCACACCTTAGGACCTGGAATATGGTGAGAAACCCTGAAAAGGTCAAAAAATGAGAAAAATCACACTGAAGTACATGGAATATGGGTAGAAACTCTGAAAAAGTCGCAAATTATAAAATGACAGTGTAGGGCCTGGAATATGTTGAGAAAACCTGAAATATTCGAAAAATGAGAAAATGACAATGTAGAACCTGGAATACCGTAAGAAACCCTGAAAAAGTTAAAAAATGAGAAAATCATGTAGTAGGACCCAGAATATGGTGAGAAATCCTGAAAAAAGTCGAAAAATGAGAAAATCACGCAGTAGGACCTGGAAGCTGGTGAGAAACCCTGAAAAAGTCGAAAAATGAGATAATCAAACTGTAGGACCTGGAATATGTTGAGAAACCCTGAAAAATACGAAAAAGGCAAAAATCACACTCTAGGACTTGGAATATGATGAGAAACCGTGAAAAAGTCAAAAAATGAAAAAATCATACTGTAGTACCTGGAATATGGTGAGAAACACTAAAAAAGTATTAAAATGAGAAAATCACCCAGTAGGACCTGGAATGAGGTGAGAAACCCTGAAACAGTCGAAATATAAGAAAATCAAACTTGTAGTACATGCAAGATGGTGACAAACACTGAAAAAGTCGAAAAATGAGAATATCACACTCTAGGATTTGGAATATGATGAGAAACCCTGAAAAATTCAAAAAATGAGAAAATCACACTGTAGGACTTGGAATATGGTGAAAACCCTCAAAAAGTCGAAAAATGAGAAAATCATGCACTAGGATCCAGAATATGATGAGAAACACAGAAAAAGTCTTTAAATGAGAAAATCACACTGTAGGACCTGGAATATGGTAAGAAACCCTGAAAATGTCGAAAAATGAGAAAATGACACTGTAGGAGCTGGAATATGGTGAGAAGTCATGAAAAATTCAAAAAAAAAAAAAAAGAAATACACACTTGTAGGACTTGCAATATGGTGAGAGACCCTGAAAAAGTCTTAAAATGAGAAAATCACACTGTAGGACTTGGGATATGGTGAGAAACACTGAAAAGGTCGAAAAATTAGAAAATCAAACTGTAGTACCTGGTATATGGTGAGAAACACTAAAAAAGTATTAAAATGAGAAAATCACACAGTAGGACCTGGAATATGGTGAGAAACCCTGAAACAGTTCAAAAATAAGAAAATAAAACTTGTAGTACATGCAATATGGTGAGAAACACTGAAAAAGTCGAAAAATGAGAATATCACACTCTAGAACTTGGAATATGATGAGAAACCCAGAAAAAGTCTAAAAATGAGAAAATCACACTGTAGGACTTGGAATATGGTGAGAAACCCTGAAAAATTCGAAAAATGAGAAAATCACACTGTAGTACCTAGAATATGGTGAGAAACACTGAAAAAGTCTAAAAATAAGATAAAACTTGTAGTACCTGAAATATGATGAGAAACCCTGAAAAAGTCAAAAAATTAGAAAATCAAATTGTAGGAACTGGAATATGCTGAGAATCCCTGAAAAATTCGAAAAATGCGAAAATCACACTCTAGGACTTGGAATACGATGAGAAACCCTGAAAAAGTCAAAAAATGAGAAAATCACACTGTAGTACCTGGAATATGGTGAGAAACACTGAAAAAGTCTAAAAATAAGATAAAACTTGTAGTACCTGAAATATGGTGAGGAACCCTAAAAAAGTCGAAAAATGAGAAAATCACACTGTAGGACTTCGAATATGATGAGAAACCGTGAAAAAGTAAAAAAATTAGAAAAATACACTGTAGGAGCTGGAATATGGAGAGAAACCCTGAAAAGGTTAAAAAATTAGAATATCACAATTGTAGGACCTCCAATATGGTGAGAAACCCTGAAAAAGTTGAAAAATGAAAAAACCACACTGTAGGACCTGGAATATGGTGAGAAACACTGAAAAATTCAAAAAATGAGAAAATCACACAGTAGGACCTAAATATGGTGAGAAACCGTGAAACAGTCGAAATATAAGAAAATCAAACTTGAAGTACCTGCAATATGGTGAGAAACCCTGAAAAAGTCGAAAAATGAAAAAATCACACTGTAGGATTTGGAATATGATGAGAAACCATGAAAAAGTCAAAAATGAGAAAAATATACTGTAGGAGTTGGAATGTGGTGAGAAAAACTGAAAAAGTCGAAGAATGAGAAAATCACACAAGTAGGACCTCCAATATGGTGAGAAACCCTGAAAAAGTCGAAAAATGAGAAAATTACAGAGTAGGACATGGAATATGGTAAGAAACCCTTTAAAAGTCGGAAAAAGAGAAAATCACACTGTAGGATTTGGAATATGATGAGAAAACCTGAAAAAGTCAAAAAAATGAGAAAATCACACTGTAGTACCTGGAATATTGTGAGAAAACACTGAAAAAGTCTAAAAATGAGAAAATCACACAGTAGGACTTGGAATATGGTGAGAAACCCTGAAACAGTCGAAAAATAAGAAAATCAAACTTGTAGTACCTGCAATATGGTGAGAAAACCTGAAAAAGTCGACAAATGAGAAAATCATACTGTAGGACCTGCAATAGGGTGAGAAATTCTGAAAAAGTCAAAAAATGAGAAAATCACACTGTAGGACTTGGAATATGATGAGAAAACCTGAAAAAATCTAAAAATGAGAAAATCACACTGTAGGAGCTGGAATATGGTGAGAAACCCTGAAAAGTCAAAAAAAGAGAAAAATCACACTGTAGGACCTGGAATATGGTGAGAAAACATGAAAAATTCAAAAAGGAGAAAATCACACTCTAGGACTTGGAATATGATGAGAAAACCTAAAAAAGTCCAAAAATGAGAAAATCACACTGTAGGACTTCGAATATGGTGAGAAACTCTGAAAAAGTCAAAAAATGAGAAAATCACCCTGTAAGACTTGGAATATGGTGAGAAACCCTGAAAAAGTCAAAAAATGAGAAAAATCACACTGTAATACATGGAATATGGTGAGAAACTCTGAAAAAGTCGCAAATTAGAAAATGACAGTGTAGGACCTGGAATATGTTGAGAAAACCTGAAATATTCAAAAAATGAGAAAATGACAATGTAGAACCTGGAATAAGTAAGAAACCCCGAAAATTTTAAAAAAAGAGAAAATCGCACTGTAGGACCTGGAATATGGTGAGAAACACTGAAAAAGTCAAAAAATGAGAATATCACACTCTAGGATTTGGAATATGGTGAGAAACCCTGAAAAAGTCAAAACATGAGAAATTCATGCAGTAGGACCCAGAATATGGTGAGAAACCCTGAAAGAAGTCGGAAAATGAGAAAATCAGGCAGTAGGACTTGGAAGCTAGTGAGAAACCCTGAAAAAGACGAAAAGTGAGAATAACAAACTGTAGGACCTGGAATATGTTGAGAAACCCTGAAAAATTCGAAAAAAGCAAAAATAACACTCTAGGACTTGGAATGTGATGAGAAATCCTGAAAAAGTAAAAAAATGAGAAAATCACACTGTAGTACCTGGAATATGGTAAAAAAGTATTAAAATGAGAAAATCACACAGTAGGACCTGGAATATGGTGAGAAACTCTGAAAAAGTCGAAAACATGAGAAAATCACGCAGTAGCCTGGAATATGGTGAGAAATCCTGAAAAAGTCGAAAAATGAGAAAATCACGCAGAAGTACCTGGAATATGGTGAGAAACACTGAAAAAGTCTTAAAATGAGAAAATCACACTGTAGGACCTGGGATATGGTGAGAAACTCTGAAAATGTCGAAAAATAAGAAATTCACACTTGTAGGACCTGCAAAATGGTGAGAAACCCTGAAAAAGTCAAAAAATGAGAAAATCACACTGTAGGACTGGAATAAAATGAGAAACCGTGAAAAAGACAAAAAATGACAAAAGTACACGGTAGGAGATGGAATATGGAGAGAAACCGTTAAAAAGTAGAAAAATAAGATATACACACTTGTAGGACATGCAATATGGTGAGAGACCCTGAAAAAGGCTTAAATGAGAAAATCACACTGTAGTACCTGGAATATGGTGAGAAACCCTGAAAAAGTCCAAAAATAAGAAATTCACACGTGTAGGACCTGCAATATGGTGAGAAACCCTGAAAAAGTTGAAAAATGAGAAAATCACACTGTAGGACTTGGAATAAGATGAGACACCCTGAAAAATTCAAAAAATGAGAAAATTTCACTGTAGGACTTGGAATAAGATGAGAAACCCTGAAAAAGTTGAAAAATGAGAAAATCACAATGTAGAAGATGGAATATGGTGAGCAATCCTGAAAAAGTCAAAAAATGAGAAAATCACACTGTGGAACCTGGAATATGGTGAGAAACTCTGAAAAAGTCGAAAAATTGAAAAATCACACTCTAGGACTTGGAATATGATGAGAAACCCTGAAAAAGTCAAAAATGAGAAAATCAGACTGTAGTAGCTGGAATATGCTGAGAAACATTGAAAAAGTCTCAAAATGAGAAAATCACACAGTTGGACCTGCAATATGGTGAGAAAAACTGAAACAGTCGAAAAATAAGAAAATCAACCTTGTAGTCCCTGCAATATGGTGAGAAACCCTGAAAAATTCCAAAAATGAGAATATCACACTGTAAGATTTAGAATATGATGAGAAACACTGAAAATGTCAAAAAAATGAGAAAAATACACTGTAGAAGCTGGAATATGGTGAGTAAACCCTGAAAAAGTCGAAAAATAAGAAAATCACACTTGTAGAACCTCCAATATGTTGAGAAACCCTGAAAAAGTCTTAAAATGAGAAAATCACACTGTAGGACTTGGAATAAGATGAGAAACCCTAAAAAAGTCGAAAAATGAGAAAAATACACTGAAGGAGTTGGAATATGTTGAGAAACCCTGAAAAAGTCTTAAAATGAGAAAATCACACTGTAGGACCTGGAATATGGTGATTAACACTGAAATATCGAAAAATAAAAAAATCAAACTTGTAGTACCTGTAATATGGTGAGAAACCCTGAAAAAGTCAAAAAATGAGAAAATCACAATATAGGACTTGGAATAAGATGAGAATCTGTGAAAAAGACAAAAAAATGACAAAAACACACTGTAGGAGCTTGAATATGGTGAGAAACCCTGAAAAAGTCCAAAAATAAGAAATTCACACTTGTAGGACCTGCAATATGGTGAGAAACCCTGAAAAAGTCGAAGAATGAGAAAATCACACTGTAGGAGTTGGAATATGGTGAGAAACCCTGAAAAAGTCGAAAAATGAGAAAATCATGGACTAGGACCCAGAATATGATGAGAAACACAGAAAAAGTCTTAAAATGAGAAAATCACACTGTAGGACCTGGAATATGGTAAGAAACCCTGAAAATGTCGAAAAATGAGAAAATGACACTGTAGGAGCTGGAATATGTTGAGAAGTCCTGAAAAAAGCCAAAAAAAAAAAAAAAAAAAAAAAAAAGAAATACAAACTTGTAAGACTTGTAGGACTTGCAATATGTTGAGAAACCCTGAAAAAGTCGAAAAATGAGAAAATCACACTGTAGGACTTGGAATAAGATGAGAAACCGTGAAAAAGACAAAAAATGACAAAAATACAGTGTAGGAGCTGGAATATGGTGAGAAAACCTGAAAAAGTACAACAATAAGAAAATCACACTTGTAGGACCTGCAATATGGTGAGAAACCCTGAAAAAGTCGAAAAATGAGAAAATCACACAGTAGGACCTGCAATATGGAGAGAAACCCTGAAAAATTCGAAAAATGAGAAAATCACACTGTAGGACTTGGAGTAAGATGAGAAACCCTGAAAAAGTCAAAAAATGAGAAAATCACACTGTAGGACTTGGAATATGGTGAGAAACCCTGAAAAAGTCAAAAAATGAGCAAATCATGCAGTAGGACCTGGAATATGTTGAGAAACACTGAAAAAGTCTAAAAATGAGAAAATCACACATTAGGACCTGGGATATGGTGAGAAACTCTGAAAAAGTCGAAAAATAAGATATTCACACTTGTAGGACCTACAATATGGTGAGAAACCCCGAAAAAGTCAAAAAATGAGAAAATTACACTGTAGGACCTGGAATATTTTTGAGAAACCCTGAAAAAGTCCGAAAAAGAGAAAATCATACTCTAGGACTTGGAATATGATGAGAAAACCTGAAAAAGTAAAAAAATGAGAAAATCACACTGTAGTACCTAGAATATTGGTGAGAAACACTGAAAAAGTCTTAACGTGAGAAAATCACACAGTAGGACCTGGAATATGATGAGAAACCCGGAAACATTTGAAAAATAAGAAAATCAAACTTGTAGTACCTGCAATATGGTGAGAAACCTGAAAAAGTCGAAAAATGAGAAAATTACACTGTTCGACTTGGAATAAGATGAGAGACCGTAAAAATTTTAAAAAATGAGAAAAATACACTGTAGTAGCTGGAACATGGTGAGAAAACCTGCAAAAGTCGAAAATTAAGAAATTCACACTTGTAGGACCTGCAATATGGTGAGAAACCCTGAAAAAGTCGAAAAATGAGAAAATCACACTCTAGGACTTGGAATATGATAAGAAACCCTGAAAAAGTCGAAAAATGAGAAAATCACACAGTAGGACTTGCAATATGGTGAGAAATCCTGAAAAAATCTAAAAATGAGAAAATCACACAGTAGGACTTGGAATATGGTAAGACACCCTGAAAAACTCAAAAAATGGGAAAATCACACTGTAGAAGATGGAATATGGTGAGCAATCCTGAAAAAGTCAAAAAATTAGAAAAATCACACTGTGGAACCTGGAATATGGTGAGAAACTCTGAAAAAGGCTAAAAATTAGAAAAATCACTCTCTAGGACTTGGAAAATGATGAGAAACCCTGAAAAAGTCGAAAAATGAGAAAATCACACTGTAGTAGCTGGAATATGGTGATAAACACTGAAAAAGTCTCAAAATGAGAAAATCACACAGTAGGACATGCAATATGGTAAGAAACACTGAAAAAGTCGAAAAATAAGAAAATCAAACTTGTAGTACCTGCAATATGTTGAGAAACCCTGAAAAATTCCAAAAATGAGAAAATCACACTGTAGGTTTTGGAATATGATGAGAAACCGTGAAAAAGTCAAAAAATGAGAATAATACACTGTAGGAGCTGGAATATGATGAGAAACCCTGAAAAAGTCGAAAAATAAGAAAATCACACTTGTAGGACCTGCAATATGATGAGAAACCCTGAAAAAGTCGAAAAATGAGAAAATCACACTCTAGGACTTGGAATATGATAAGAAACCCTGAAAAAGTCGAAAAATGAGAAAATCACACAGTAGGCCTTGCAATATGGTGAGAAATCCTGAAAAAATCTAAAAATGAGAAAATCACACAGTAGGACTTGGAATATGGTAAGACACCCTGAAAAACTCAAAAAATGGGAAAATCACACTGTAGAAGATGGAATATGGTGAGCAATCCTGAAAAAGTCAAAAAATTAGAAATATCACACTGTGGAACTAGGAATATGGTGAGAAACTCTGAAAAAGGCGAAAAATTAGAAAAATCACTCTCTAGGACTTGGAATATGATGAGGAACCCTGAAAAAGTCGAAAAATGAGAAAATCACACTGTAGTAGCTGGAATATGGTGATAAACACTGAAAAAGTCTCAAAATGAGAAAATCACAAAGTAGGACCTGCAATATGGTAAGAAACACTGAAAAAGTCGAAAAATAAGAAAATCAAACTTGTAGTACCTGCAATATGTTGAGAAACCCTGAAAAATTCCAAAAATGAGAAAATCACACTGTAGGTTTTGGAATATGATGAGAAACCGTGAAAAAGTCAAAAAATGAGAATAATACACTGTAGGAGCTGGAATATGATGAGAAACCCTGAAAAAGTCGAAAAATAAGAAAATCACACTTGTAGGACCTGCAATATGGTGAGAAACCCTGAAAAAGTCGAAAAATGAGAAAATCACAGTGTAGGACCTGGAATATGGTGAGAAACCCTGAAAAAGTCGAAAAATGAGAAAATCACGTAGTAGGTCCTGGAATTTTGTGAGAAACACTGACAAAGTTTAAAATAAGAAAATTACACTTTAGTACCTGGAATATGGTGACAAACCCTGAAAAAGTCTTAAAATGAGAAAATCACACTGTAGGACTTGGAATATGATGAGAAACCCTGAAAAAGTCAAAAAATGAGAAAATCACACTGTAGGACTTGGTATATGATGAGAAACACTGAAAAAGTAAAAAAATGAGAAAATCACACAGTAGGACCTGGAATATGGTGAGAAACCCTGAAAAAGTCTTAAAATGAGAAAATCACACAGTAGGACCTGCAATATGTTGAGAAACACTGAAAAATCTTAAAATGAGAAAATCACACTGTAGGACCCGGAATATGGTGAGTAACTCTGAAAAAGTCGAAAAATGAGAAATTCACACTTGTAGGACCTGCAATATGGTGAGAAACACTGAAAAAGTCAAAACATGAGAAAATTACACTGTAGGACCTGGAATATGTTGAGAAACACTTTAAAAGTCGAAAAAAGAGAAAATCACCCTCTAGGACATGGAATATGATGAGAAAACCTGAAAATGTCAAAAAATGAGTAAATAACACTGTAGTACCTTGAATATGGTGAGAAAACAAAGAAAAAGTCTAAAAATGAGAAAATCACGCAGTAGGACCAGGAATATTGTGAGAAAACGTGAAAAAGACTAAAAATGAGAAAAATACACTGTAGGAGCTGGAATATGGTGAGAAAACCTAAAAAGTCGAAAAATAAGAAACTCACACTTGTTTGACCTCCATTATGGTGAGAAACCCTGAAAAAGTCGAAAAATGAGAAAATCACACTGTAGGACCTGGAATATGGTGAGAAACCCTGAAAAAGTCAAAAAATGAGAAAATCACACTGTAGGACTTGGAATATGATGAAAAACCCTGAAAAAGTCGGAAAATGAGAAAATCACACTGTAGAAGATGGAATATGGTGAGCAACCGTGAAAAAGTCAATAATTAGAAAAATCACACTCTAGGACTTGGAATATGATGAGGAACCCTGAAAAAGTCGAAAAAAGAGAAAATCACACTGTAGTACATGGAATGTGTTGAGAAACCCTGAAAAAGTCTTAAAATGAGAAAATCACACTGTAGGACCTGGAATATGGTGAGAAACTCTGAAATAGTCGAAAAAAGAGAAAATCACACTCTAGGACTTGGAATATGATGAGAAACCCTGAAAAAGTCAAAAAAATGAAAAAATCACACTGTAGTACCTGGAATATGTTGAGAAACCCTGAATAAGTCTAAAAATGAGAAAATTAAACAGTAGGACCTGGAATATGGTGAGAAACCCTGAAAGATCGAAAAATAAGAAAATCAAACTTGTAGTACCTGCAATATGGTGAGAAACCCTGAAAAAGTCAAAAAAGGAGAAAATGAAAATATAGGACTTGAATAAGATGAGAAACCGTGAAAAAGACAAAAAATGACAAAAATACACTGTAGGAGCTGAAATATGGTGAGCAACCCTGAAAATTTCAAAAAATGAGAAAAATCACAATGTAGAAACTGCAATATGGTGAGAAACCCAGAAAAATTCCAAAAATGAGAAAATCACACTGTAGGATTTGGAATATGATGAGAAACCGTGAAAAAATCAAAAAAATGAGAATAATACACTGTAGGAGCTGGAATATGATGAGAAACCCTGAAAAAGTCGAAAAATAAGAAAATCACACTTGTAGGACCTCCAATATGGTGAAAAACCCTGAAAAAGTCGAAAAATGAGAAAATTACAGTGTAGGGACATGGAATATGGTGAGAAACCCTGAAAAATCAAAAATGAGAAAATCACGCAGTAGGTCCTGTAATTTGGTGAGAAACACTGAAAAAGTCTAAAATAGAAAATCACACTGTAGTACCTGGAATATGGTGACAAACCCTGAAAATTTCAAATAATGAGAAAATCACACTGTAGGACCTGGAATATGGTGAGTAACTCTGAAAAAGTCGAAAAATGAGAAATTCACACTTGTAGGACCTGCAATATGGTGAGAAACACTGAAAAAGTCAAAAAATGAGAAAATTACACTGGTGGACCTGAAATATGTTGAGAAACCATTTAAAAGTCGAAAAAAGAGAAAATCACCCCTGTAGGACTTGGAATATGATGAGAAAACCTAAAAAAGTCAAAAAAATGAGAAATAACACTGTAGTACCTTGAATATGGTGAGAAAACACTGAAAAAGTCTAAAAATGAGAAAATCACACAGTAGGACCTGGAATATGGTGAGAAAACCTTAAGGAGTCGAAAAATAAGAAAATCAAATTTGTCATATCTGCAATATGGTGAGAAACCCTGAAAGAGTCAAAAAATAAGAAATTCACACTTGTAGGACCTGCAATATGGTGAGAAACCCTGAAGAAGTCGAAAAATGAGAAAATCACACTGTAGGACTTGGAATAAGATGAGACACCCTGAAAAAGTCAAAAAATGAGAAAATCACAATGTAGGACTTGGAATAAGATGAGAAACCCTAAAAAAGTTTAAAAATGAGAAAATCACACTGTAGAAGATGGAATATGATGAGCAATACTGAAAAAGTCAAAAAATGAGAAAAATCACACTGTGGAACCTGGAATATGGTGAGAAACTCTGAAAAAGGCGAAAAATTAGAAAAATCACTCTCTAGGACTTGGAATATGATGAGACACCCTGAAAAAGTCGAAAAATGAGAAAATCACACTGTAGTAGCTGGAATATTGTGATAAACACTGAAAAAGTCTCAAAATGAGAAAATCACACAGTAGGACCTGCAATATGGTAAGAAACACTGAAACAGTCGAAAAATAAGAAAATCAAACTTGTAGTACCTGCAATATGTTGAGAAACCCTGTAAAATTCCAAAATGAGAAAATCACACTGTAGGATTTGGAATATGATGAGAAACCGTGAAAAAGTCAAAAAATGAGAATAATACACTGTAGGAGCTGGAATATGATGAGAAACCCTGAAAAGTCAAAAAATAAGAAATTCACACTTGTAGAACCTGCAATAGGGTGAGAAATTCTGAAAAAGTCAAAAAATCAGAAAATCACACTGTAGGACTTGGAATATGGTGAGAAACCCTAAAAAAGTCGAAAAATGAGAAAATCACGCAGTAGCAGCTGGAATATGGTGAGAAACCCTGAAAAAGTCAAAAAATGAGAAAATCACACTGTAGTACCTGTAATATGGTGAGAAACCCTGAAAAAGTCGAAAAAAGAGAAAATCACACTCTAGGACTTGGAATATGATGAGAAACCCTGAAAAAATCAAAAAATGAGAAAATCACACAGTAGTTTCTGGAATATGGTGAGAAAGCCTGAAAAAGTCTAAAAATGAGAAAATCACACAGTAGGACCTGCAATATCGTGAGAAACCCTGAAAAAAGTCGAAAAATGAGAAAATCACACTGTAGGACTTGGAATAAGATGAGAAACCGTGAAAAAGACAAAAAATGACAAAAATACACTGTAGGAGCTGGAATATGGTGAGAAACCCTGAAAAAGTCCAATAATAAGAAATTCACACTTGTAGGACCTGCAATATGGTGAGAAACCCTGAAAAAAGTCGAAAAATGAGAAAATCACACTGTAGGACTTGGAGTAAGATGAGAAAACCTGAAAAAGTCAAAAAATGAGAAAATCACACTGTAGGACCTGGAATATGGTGAGAAACCCTGAAAAGTCGAAAAAAGAGAAAATCACACTCTAGGACTTGGAATATGATGAGAAACCCTGAAAAAGTCAAAAAATGAGAAATTCACACTGTAGGACCTGGAATATGATGAGAAAACCTTAAAAAGTCTTAAAAAGAGAAAATCACACTCTAGGACTTGGAATATGATGAGAAACCTTGAAAAGTCAAAAATGAGAAAATCACACAGTAGTACCTGGAATATGGTGAGAAAACCTGAAAAAGTCTAAAAATGAGAAAATCACACAGTAGGACCTGCAATATGTTGAGAAACCCTGAAAAAGTGGAAAAATGAGAAAATCACACTGTAGGACTTGGAATAAGATGAGAAACCGTGAAAAAGACAAAAAATGACAAAAATACAGTGTAGGAGCTGGAATATGGTGAGAAAACCTGAAAAAGTCCAACAATAAGAAAATCACACTTGTAGGACCTG
>NW_028227278.1:8654338-8743649 GCF_978045245.1 Mus caroli | reverse complement strand
TTTCAGGGTTTCTCACCAGCTTCCAGGTCCTACTGCGTGATTTTCTCATTTTCGACTTTTTCAGGATTTCTCACCATATTCTGGGTCCTACTACATGATTTTCTCATTTTTGATGTTTCAGGGTTTCTCACCATATTCCAGTCCTAGAGTGTGATTTTCTCATTTTTTAACTTTTTCAGGGTTTCTTACGGTATTCCAGGTTCTACATTGTCATTTTCTCATTTTTCGAATATTTCAGGTTTTCTCAACATATTCCAGGCCCTACACTGTCATTTTATAATTTGAGACTTTTTCAGAGTTTCTACCCATATTCCATGTACTACAGTGTGATTTTTCTCATTTTTTGACCTTTTCAGGGTTTCTCACCATATTTAGGTCCTACTGTGTGATTTTCTCATTTTTTGAATTTTTCAGTGTTTCTCACCATATTCCAGGTCCTACAGTGTGGTTTTCTCATTTTTCAACTTTTTCAGGGTTTCTCACCATATTGGAGGTCCTACAATTGTGATATTCTAATTTTTTAACCTTTTCAGGGTTTCTCTCCATATTCCAGCTCCTACAGTGTATTTTTCTCATTTTTTTACTTTTTCACGGTTTCTCATCATATTCGAAGTCCTACAGTGTGATTTTCTCATTTTTCGACTTTTTTAGGGTTCCTCACCATATTTCAGGTACTACAAGTTTTATCTTATTTTTAGACTTTTTCAGTGTTTCTCACCATATTCCAGGTACTACAGTGTGATTTTCTCATTTTTTGACTTTTTCAGGGTTTCTCATCGTATTCCAAGTCCTAGAGTGTGATTTTCGCATTTTTCGAATTTTTCAGGGATTCTCAGCATATTCCAGTTCCTACAATTTGATTTTCTAATTTTTTGACTTTTTCAGGGTTTCTCATCATATTTCAGGTACTACAAGTTTTATCTTATTTTTAGACTTTTTCAGTGTTTCTCACCATATTCTAGGTACTACAGTGTGATTTTCTCATTTTTCGACTTTTTCAGGGTTTCTCACCATATTCCAAGTCCTAGAGTGTGATATTCTCATTTTTCGACTTTTTCAGTGTTTCTCACCATATTGCATGTACTACAAGTTTTATTTTCTTATTTTTGAACTGTTTCAGGGTTTCTCACCATATTCCAGGTCCTACTGTGTGATTTTCTCATTTTAATACTTTTTTAGTGTTTCTCACCATATACCAGGTACTACAGTTTGAATTTCTAATTTTTCGACCTTTTCAGTGTTTCTCACCGTATCCCAAGTCCTACAGTGTGATTTTTCTCATTTTAAGACTTTTTCAGGGTCTCTCACCATATTGCAAGTCCTACAAGTGTGTATTTCTTTTTTTTTTTTTTGACTTTTTCATGACTTCTCACCATATTCCAGCTCCTACAGTGTCATTTTCTCATTTTTCGACATTTTCAGGGTTTCTTACCATATTCCAGGTCCTACAGTGTGATTTTCTCATTTTAAGACTTTTTCTGTGTTTCTCATCATATTCTGGATCCTAGTGCATGATTTTCTCATTTTTCGAATTTTTGAGCGTATCTCACCATATTCCAAGTCCTACAGTGTGATTTTCTCATTTTGTGAATTTTTCAGGGTTTCTCATCATATTCCAAATCCTAGAGTGTGATATTCTCATTTTTCGACTTTTTCAGTGTTTGTCACCATATTGCATGTACTACAAGTTTAATTTTCTTATATTTCGACTGTTTCAGGGTTTCTCACCTCATTCCAGGTCCTACTGGGTGATTTTCTCATTTTAATACTTTTTTAGTGTTTCTCACCATATTCCAGGTACTACAGTGTGATTTTTTCATTTTTTGACTTTTTCACGGTTTCTCATCATATTCCAAGTCCTAGAGTGTGATTTTTGCCTTTTTCGTATTTTTCAGGGTTTCTCAACATATTCAAGGTCATACAGTCTGATTTTCTCATTTTTCGACTTTTTCAGGGTTTCTCACCAGCTTCCAGGTCCTACTGCGTGATTTTCTCATTTTTCGACTTTTTTCAGGATTTCTCACCATATTCTGGGTCCTACTACATGATTTTCTCATTTTTTGATGTTTCAGGGTTTCTCACCATATTCCAGTCCTAGAGTGTGATTTTCTCATTTTTTAACTTTTTCAGGGTTTCTTACGGTATTCCAGGTTCTACATTGTCATTTTCTCATTTTTCGAATATTTCAGGTTTTCTCAACATATTCCAGGCCCTACACTGTCATTTTATAATTTGAGACTTTTTCAGAGTTTCTACCCATATTCCATGTACTACAGTGTGATTTTTCTCATTTTTTGACCTTTTCAGGGTTTCTCACCATATTTAGGTCCTACTGTGTGATTTTCTCATTTTTTGAATTTTTCAGTGTTTCTCACCATATTCCAGGTCCTACAGTGTGGTTTTCTCATTTTTCAACTTTTTCAGGGTTTCTCACCATATTGGAGGTCCTACAATTGTGATATTCTAATTTTTTAACCTTTTCAGGGTTTCTCTCCATATTCCAGCTCCTACAGTGTATTTTTCTCATTTTTTTACTTTTTCACGGTTTCTCATCATATTCGAAGTCCTACAGTGTGATTTTCTCATTTTTCGACTTTTTTAGGGTTCCTCACCATATTTCAGGTACTACAAGTTTTATCTTATTTTTAGACTTTTTCAGTGTTTCTCACCATATTCCAGGTACTACAGTGTGATTTTCTCATTTTTTGACTTTTTCAGGGTTTCTCATCGTATTCCAAGTCCTAGAGTGTGATTTTCGCATTTTTCGAATTTTTCAGGGATTCTCAGCATATTCCAGTTCCTACAATTTGATTTTCTAATTTTTTGACTTTTTCAGGGTTTCTCATCATATTTCAGGTACTACAAGTTTTATCTTATTTTTAGACTTTTTCAGTGTTTCTCACCATATTCTAGGTACTACAGTGTGATTTTCTCATTTTTCGACTTTTTCAGGGTTTCTCACCATATTCCAAGTCCTACAGTGTGATTTTCTCATTTTTAGACTTTTTCTGGGTTTCTCATCATATTCCAAGTCCTAGAGTGTGATATTCTCATTTTTCGACTTTTTCAGTGTTTCTCACCATATTGCATGTACTACAAGTTTTATTTTCTTATTTTTGAACTGTTTCAGGGTTTCTCACCATATTCCAGGTCCTACTGTGTGATTTTCTCATTTTAATACTTTTTTAGTGTTTCTCACCATATACCAGGTACTACAGTTTGATTTTCTAATTTTTCGACCTTTTCAGTGTTTCTCACCGTATCCCAAGTCCTACAGTGTGATTTTTTTCATTTTAAGACTTTTTCAGGGTCTCTCACCATATTGCAAGTCCTACAAGTGTGTATTTCTTTTTTTTTTTTTTTTGACTTTTTCATGACTTCTCACCATATTCCATCTCCTACAGTGTCATTTTCTCATTTTTCGACATTTTCAGGGTTTCTTACCATATTCCAGGTCCTACAGTGTGATTTTCTCATTTTAAGACTTTTTCTGTGTTTCTCATCATATTCTGGATCCTAGTGCATGATTTTCTCATTTTTCGAATTTTTGAGCGTATCTCACCATATTCCAAGTCCTACAGTGTGATTTTCTCATTTTGTGAATTTTTCAGGGTTTCTCATCATATTCCAAATCCTAGAGTGTGATATTCTCATTTTTCGACTTTTTCAGTGTTTGTCACCATATTGCATGTACTACAAGTTTAATTTCTTATATTTCGACTGTTCAGGGTTTCTCACCTCATTCCAGGTCCTACTGGGTGATTTTCTCATTTTAATACTTTTTTAGTGTTTCTCACCATATTCCAGGTACTACAGTGTGATTTTTTCATTTTTGACTTTTTCACGTTTCTCATCATATTCCAAGTCCTAGAGTGTGATTTTTGCCTTTTTCGTATTTTTCAGGGTTTCTCAACATATTCAAGGTCATACAGTCTGATTTTCTCATTTTTCGACTTTTTCAGGGTTTCTCACCAGCTTCCAGGTCCTACTGCGTGATTTTCTCATTTTTCGACTTTTTTCAGGATTTCTCACCATATTCTGGGTCCTACTACATGATTTTCTCATTTTTTGATGTTTCAGGGTTTCTCACCATATTCCAGTCCTAGAGTGTGATTTTCTCATTTTTTAACTTTTCAGGGTTTCTTACGGTATTCCAGGTTCTACATTGTCATTTTCTCATTTTTCGAATATTTCAGGTTTTCTCAACATATTCCAGGCCCTACACTGTCATTTTATAATTTGAGACTTTTTCAGAGTTTCTACCCATATTCCATGTACTACAGTGTGATTTTTCTCATTTTTTGACCCTTTTCAGGGTTTCTCACCATATTTAGGTCCTACTGTGTGATTTTCTCATTTTTTGAATTTTTCAGTGTTTCTCACCATATTCCAGGTCCTACAGTGTGGTTTTCTCATTTTTCAACTTTTTCAGGGTTTCTCACCATATTGGAGGTCCTACAATTGTGATATTCTAATTTTTTAACCTTTTCAGGGTTTCTCTCCATATTCCAGCTCCTACAGTGTATTTTTCTCATTTTTTTACTTTTTCACGGTTTCTCATCATATTCGAAGTCCTACAGTGTGATTTTCTCATTTTTCGACTTTTTTAGGGGTTCCTCACCATATTTCAGGTACTACAAGTTTTATCTTATTTTTAGACTTTTTCAGTGTTTCTCACCATATTCCAGGTACTACAGTGTGATTTTCTCATTTTTTGACTTTTTCAGGGTTTCTCATCGTATTCCAAGTCCTAGAGTGTGATTTTCGCATTTTTCGAATTTTTCAGGGATTCTCAGCATATTCCAGTTCCTACAATTTGATTTTCTAATTTTTTGACTTTTTCAGGGTTTCTCATCATATTTCAGGTACTACAAGTTTTATCTTATTTTTAGACTTTTTCAGTGTTTCTCACCATATTCTAGGTACTACAGTGTGATTTTCTCATTTTTCGACTTTTTCAGGGTTTCTCACCATATTCCAAGTCCTACAGTGTGATTTTCTCATTTTTAGACTTTTTCTGGGTTTCTCATCATATTCCAAGTCCTAGAGTGTGATATTCTCATTTTTCGACTTTTTCAGTGTTTCTCACCATATTGCATGTACTACAAGTTTTATTTTCTTATTTTTGAACTGTTTCAGGGTTTCTCACCATATTCCAGGTCCTACTGTGTGATTTTCTCATTTTAATACTTTTTTAGTGTTTCTCACCATATACCAGGTACTACAGTTTGATTTTCTAATTTTTCGACTTTTTCAGGGTTTCCCACCATATCCCAAGTCCTACAGTGTGATTTTCTCATTTTAAGACTTTTTCAGGGACTCTCTCCATATTGCAAGTCCTACAAGTGTGTATTTCTTTTTTTTTTTTTTTTTGACTTTTTCATGACTTCTCACCATATTCCAGCTCCTACAGTGTCATTTTCTCATTTTTCGACATTTTCAGTGTTTCTTACCATATTCCAGGTCCTACAGTGTGATTTTCTCATTTTAAGACTTTTTCTGTGTTTCTCATCATATTCTGGATCCTAGTGCATGATTTTCTCATTTTTCGACTTTTTGAGGGTTTCTCACCATATTCCAAGTCCTACAGTGTGATTTTCTCATTTTTTGAATTTTTCAGGGTTTCTCATCATATTCCAAATCCTAGAGTGTGATATTCTCATTTTTCGACTTTTTCAGTGTTTGTCACCATATTGCATGTACTACAAGTTTGATTTTCTTATATTTCGACTGTTTCAGGGTTTCTCACCTCATTCCAGGTCCTACTGGGTGATTTTCTCATTTTAATACTTTTTTAGTGTTTCTCACCATATTCCAGGTACTACAGTGTGATTTTTTCATTTTTTGACTTTTTCACGGTTTCTCATCATATTCCAAGTCCTAGAGTGTGATTTTTGCCTTTTTCGTATTTTTCAGGGTTTCTCAACATATTCAAGGTCCTACAGTCTGATTTTCTCATTTTTCGACTTTTTCAGGGTTTCTCACCAGCTTCCAGGTCCTACTGCGTGATTTTCTCATTTTTCGACTTTTTTCAGGATTTCTCACCATATTCTGGGTCCTACTACATGATTTTCTCATTTTTTGATGTTTCAGGGTTTCTCACCATATTCCAGTCCTAGAGTGTGATTTTCTCATTTTTTAACTTTTTCAGGGTTTCTTACGGTATTCCAGGTTCTACATTGTCATTTTCTCATTTTTCGAATATTTCAGGTTTTCTCAACATATTCCAGGCCCTACACTGTCATTTTATAATTTGCGACTTTTTCAGAGTTTCTACCCATATTCCATGTACTACAGTGTGATTTTTCTCATTTTTTGACCTTTTCAGGGTTTCTCACCATATTTAGGTCCTACTGTGTGATTTTCTCATTTTTTGAATTTTTCAGTGTTTCTCACCATATTCCAGGTCCTACAGTGTGGTTTTCTCATTTTTCAACTTTTTCAGGGTTTCTCACCATATTGGAGGTCCTACAATTGTGATATTCTAATTTTTTAACCTTTTCAGGGTTTCTCTCCATATTCCAGCTCCTACAGTGTATTTTTCTCATTTTTTTACTTTTTCACGGTTTCTCATCATATTCGAAGTCCTACAGTGTGATTTTCTCATTTTTCGACTTTTTTAGGGTTCCTCACCATATTTCAGGTACTACAAGTTTTATCTTATTTTTAGACTTTTTCAGTGTTTCTCACCATATTCCAGGTACTACAGTGTGATTTTCTCATTTTTTGACTTTTTCAGGGTTTCTCATCGTATTCCAAGTCCTAGAGTGTGATTTTCGCATTTTTCGAATTTTTCAGGGATTCTCAGCATATTCCAGTTCCTACAATTTGATTTTCTAATTTTTTGACTTTTTCAGGGTTTCTCATCATATTTCAGGTACTACAAGTTTTATCTTATTTTTAGACTTTTTCAGTGTTTCTCACCATATTCTAGGTACTACAGTGTGATTTTCTCATTTTTCGACTTTTTCAGGGTTTCTCACCATATTCCAAGTCCTACAGTGTGATTTTCTCATTTTTAGACTTTTTCTGGGTTTCTCATCATATTCCAAGTCCTAGAGTGTGATATTCTCATTTTTCGACTTTTTCAGTGTTTCTCACCATATTGCATGTACTACAAGTTTTATTTTCTTATTTTTGAACTGTTTCAGGGTTTCTCACCATATTCCAGGTCCTACTGTGTGATTTTCTCATTTTAATACTTTTTTAGTGTTTCTCACCATATACCAGGTACTACAGTTTGATTTTCTAATTTTTCGACTTTTTCAGGGTTTCCCACCATATCCCAAGTCCTACAGTGTGATTTTCTCATTTTAAGACTTTTTCAGGGACTCTCTCCATATTGCAAGTCCTACAAGTGTGTATTTCTTTTTTTTTTTTTTTTTGACTTTTTCATGACTTCTCACCATATTCCAGCTCCTACAGTGTCATTTTCTCATTTTTCGACATTTTCAGGGTTTCTTACCATATTCCAGGTCCTACAGTGTGATTTTCTCATTTTAAGACTTGTTCTGTGTTTCTCATCATATTCTGGATCCTAGTGCATGATTTTCTCATTTTTCGACTTTTTGAGGGTTTCTCACCATATTCCAAGTCCTACAGTGTGATTTTCTCATTTTTTGAATTTTTCAGGGTTTCTCATCATATTCCAAATCCTAGAGTGTGATATTCTCATTTTTCGACTTTTTCAGTGTTTGTCACCATATTGCATGTACTACAAGTTTGATTTTCTTATATTTCGACTGTTTCAGGGTTTCTCACCTCATTCCAGGTCCTACTGGGTGATTTTCTCATTTTAATACTTTTTTAGTGTTTCTCACCATATTCCAGGTACTACAGTGTGATTTTTTCATTTTTTGACTTTTTCACGGTTTCTCATCATATTCCAAGTCCTAGAGTGTGATTTTTGCCTTTTTCGTATTTTTCAGGGTTTCTCAACATATTCAAGGTCATACAGTCTGATTTTCTCATTTTTCGACTTTTTCAGGGTTTCTCACCAGCTTCCAGGTCCTACTGCGTGATTTTCTCATTTTTCGACTTTTTTCAGGATTTCTCACCATATTCTGGGTCCTACTACATGATTTTCTCATTTTTTGATGTTTCAGGGTTTCTCACCATATTCCAGTCCTAGAGTGTGATTTTCTCATTTTTTAACTTTTTCAGGGTTTCTTACGGTATTCCAGGTTCTACATTGTCATTTTCTCATTTTTCGAATATTTCAGGTTTTCTCAACATATTCCAGGCCCTACACTGTCATTTTATAATTTGCGACTTTTTCAGAGTTTCTACCCATATTCCATGTACTACAGTGTGATTTTTCTCATTTTTTGACCTTTTCAGGGTTTCTCACCATATTTAGGTCCTACTGTGTGATTTTCTCATTTTTTGAATTTTTCAGTGTTTCTCACCATATTCCAGGTCCTACAGTGTGGTTTTCTCATTTTTCAACTTTTTCAGGGTTTCTCACCATATTGGAGGTCCTACAATTGTGATATTCTAATTTTTTAACCTTTTCAGGGTTTCTCTCCATATTCCAGCTCCTACAGTGTATTTTTCTCATTTTTTTACTTTTTCACGGTTTCTCATCATATTCGAAGTCCTACAGTGTGATTTTCTCATTTTTCGACTTTTTTAGGGTTCCTCACCATATTTCAGGTACTACAAGTTTTATCTTATTTTTAGACTTTTTCAGTGTTTCTCACCATATTCCAGGTACTACAGTGTGATTTTCTCATTTTTTGACTTTTTCAGGGTTTCTCATCGTATTCCAAGTCCTAGAGTGTGATTTTCGCATTTTTCGAATTTTTCAGGGATTCTCAGCATATTCCAGTTCCTACAATTTGATTTTCTAATTTTTTGACTTTTTCAGGGTTTCTCATCATATTTCAGGTACTACAAGTTTTATCTTATTTTTAGACTTTTTCAGTGTTTCTCACCATATTCTAGGTACTACAGTGTGATTTTCTCATTTTTCGACTTTTTCAGGGTTTCTCACCATATTCCAAGTCCTACAGTGTGATTTTCTCATTTTTAGACTTTTTCTGGGTTTCTCATCATATTCCAAGTCCTAGAGTGTGATATTCTCATTTTTCGACTTTTTCAGTGTTTCTCACCATATTGCATGTACTACAAGTTTTATTTTCTTATTTTTGAACTGTTTCAGGGTTTCTCACCATATTCCAGGTCCTACTGTGTGATTTTCTCATTTTAATACTTTTTTAGTGTTTCTCACCATATACCAGGTACTACAGTTTGATTTTCTAATTTTTCGACTTTTTCAGGGTTTCCCACCATATCCCAAGTCCTACAGTGTGATTTTCTCATTTTAAGACTTTTTCAGGGACTCTCTCCATATTGCAAGTCCTACAAGTGTGTATTTCTTTTTTTTTTTTTTTTTGACTTTTTCATGACTTCTCACCATATTCCAGCTCCTACAGTGTCATTTTCAAATTTTTCGACATTTTCAGGGTTTCTTACCATATTCCAGGTCCTACAGTGTGATTTTCTCATTTTAAGACTTGTTCTGTGTTTCTCATCATATTCTGGATCCTAGTGCATGATTTTCTCATTTTTCGACTTTTTGAGGGTTTCTCACCATATTCCAAGTCCTACAGTGTGATTTTCTCATTTTTTGAATTTTTCAGGGTTTCTCATCATATTCCAAATCCTAGAGTGTGATATTCTCATTTTTCGACTTTTTCAGTGTTTGTCACCATATTGCATGTACTACAAGTTTGATTTTCTTATATTTCGACTGTTTCAGGGTTTCTCACCTCATTCCAGGTCCTACTGGGTGATTTTCTCATTTTAATACTTTTTTAGTGTTTCTCACCATATTCCAGGTACTACAGTGTGATTTTTTCATTTTTTGACTTTTTCACGGTTTCTCATCATATTCCAAGTCCTAGAGTGTGATTTTTGCCTTTTTCGTATTTTTCAGGGTTTCTCAACATATTCCAGGTCCTACAGTTTGATTTTCTCATTTTTCGACTTTTTCAGGGTTTCTCACCAGCTTCCAGGTCCTACTGCGTGATTTTCTCATTTTTCGACTTTTTTCAGGGTTTCTCACCATATTCTGGGTCCTACTACATGATTTTCTCATTTTTTAACTTTTTCAGGGTTTCTTACGGTATTCCAGGTTCTACATTGTCATTTTCTCATTTTTCGAATATTTCAGGTTTTCTCAACATATTCCAGGCCCTACACTGTCATTTTATAATTTGCGACTTTTTCAGAGTTTCTACCCATATTCCATGTACTACAGTGTGATTTTTCTCATTTTTTGACCTCTTCAGGGTTTCTCACCATATTCCAGGTCCTAAGGTGTGATTTTCTCATTTTAAGACTTTTTCAGTATTTTTCACCATATTCCAAGTACTACAGTGTGATTTTCTATTTTAAGACTTTTTCAGTGTTTCTCACCAAATCCCAGGTCCTACTGCGTGATTTTCTCATTTTTCGACTTTTTCAGGGTTTCTCAACATATTCCAAGTCCTACAGTGTGATTTTCTCATTTTTCGACTTTTTCAGGGTTTCTCACCATATTCCAAGTCCTACAGTGTGATTTTCTCATTTTTTGACTTTTTCAGGGTTTCTCAACATATTCCAAGTCCTAGAGTGTGATTTTTGCTTTTTTCGAATTTTTCAGGGTTTCTCACCATATTCCAGATCCTACAGATTGATTTTCTCATTTTTCGACTTTTTCAGGGTTTCTCACCAGCTTCCAGGTCCTACTGCGTGATTTTCTTATTTTTTGACTTTTTTTTCAGGGTTTCTCACCATATTCTGGTTCCTACTGCATGATTTTCTCATTTTTCGACATTTTCAGGGTTTCTCACCATATTCCAAGTCCTATAGTGTGATATTCTCATTTAAGACTTTTTCAGTGTTTCTCACCATATTCCAGGTACTCCTGCATGCTTTTCTCATTTTTCGACTTTTTCAGGGTTTCTCACCATATTCCAAATCCTACAGTGTGATTTTTCATTTTTTGACTTTTTCAGGGTTACTCATCTTATTCCAAGCCACACCCATCTTTAAATTTTTAGAAGAAAATGTGAGGCTGTGTTTATATACATCATATGCAGATCGTAAGAGGGATTTAGATTCTCCAGAATCTGACACCCTCTTCTGGAGTGTCTAAAGATAGCTACAGTTTACTTATATCTAATAAATAAATAAATAAATAAATAAATAAATAAATATATAAATATATAAATAAACATTTTTTTAAAAAGGATAAGAAAGAAAGAAAGACCAGGCAGGCCTGCCATCCTTATCTCTGTCTGTCTGTCTGTCTGTCTGTCTGTCTGATACCCTGGAACTGGAGAAGGGCCACAATATAGTTGCTGGTAGTTGATCCCAGATTCTCTAGAAGAGGAGACAATGCTGTTAATTGTTTTTTTTTGTTTTTCACTGTTTTTTTTATTACATATTTTCCTCAATTACATTTCCAATGCTATCCCAAAAGTCCCCCATACCTCCCCCCACTTCCCTACCCTCCCATTCTTCTCAGTGGCCCCACACATCTTTAAATTTTTAGAAGTATACGTGAGTCTGTGTTTATGTACATAATATGCAGGCCAAAAGAGGGATTTAGATTCTCCAGAATCTGACACCGTCTTCTGGAGTGTCTGAAGACAGCTAGAGTGTACTTATATCTAATAAATACATAAATAAAAAAATAAGCAAACATTTTTTCAAAAGGATAAGAAAGAAAGAAAGACCAGGCAAGCCTGCCATCCTTATCTCTGTCTGTCTGTCTGACAGTCTGTCTGATCCCCTGGAACTGGAGGTGGGCCACTATATAGTTGCTGATAGTTGATACCAGGTTCTCTGGAAGTGGAGACAGTGATGGTAATTATTGAGCCCTTTCAGTGGTCCCACCAATCTTTAAATTTTTAGAAGTATATGTGAGGCTGTGTTTATGTACATCATATGCAGACCATAAGAGGGATTTAGATTCTCCAGAATCTGAAACCCTCTTCTGGAGTGTCTGAAGGCAGCTACAGTGTACTTATATCTAATAAATACATAAATAAATAAATAAATAAATAAATAAATAAATAAATAAATAAATAAACATTTTTTTTAAAGGATAAGAAATAAAGAAAGACCAGGCAGGCCTGGCATCCTTATCTCTGTCTGTCTGTCTGTCTGTCTTTCTGATCCACTGGAACTGGAGATGGGCCACAATATAGTTGCTGGTAGTTGATCCCAGGTTCTCTGGAAGAGGAGACAATGCTGTTAATTGTTGAGCCCTTTCAGTGGCCCCACACATCTTTAAATTTTTGGAAGTAAATGTGAGTCTGTGTTTATGTACATCATATGCACACCATAAGAGGGATTTAGATTATCCAGAATCTGACACCCTCTCCTGGAGTGTCTGAAGACCGCTAAAGTGTACTTATATTTAATAAATACATAAATAAATAAATAAACATTTTTAAAAAGGATGAGAAAGAAAAAAAACCAGGCAGGCCTGCCACCCTTGTCTGTCTGTCTGTCAGTCTTTCTGTCTGATACCTTAGAACTGGAGATGAGCCACCATATAGTTGCTGGTAGTTGATCCCAGGTTGTCTGGAAGAGGAGATAATGCTGTTAATTGTTGAGCCCTTTCAGTGACCCCATACATCTTTAAATTTTTGAAGTATATGTGAGGCTGTGTTTATGTACATCATATACAGACCATAAGAGGGATTTAGATTCTCCAGAATCTGACACCATCTTCTGGAGTGTCTGAAGACAGACACAGTGTACTTATATCTAATAAATAAATAAATAAATAAATAAATAAATAAATAAATAAATAAATATATAAATAAACATTTTTTTAAAAGGATAAGAAAGAAAGAAAGACCAGGGAGGCCTGCCTTCCTTATCTCTGTCTCTCTGTCTGTCTGTCTGTCTATCTGTCTGATACCCTGGAACTGGAGATGGGCCACCATATTAAGTGCTGGAAGTTGAACCCAGGTTCTCTGGAAGAGGAGACAATGCGGTTAATTGTTGAGCCCTTTCAGTGGCTCCACCCATCTGTAAATTTTTAGAAGTATATGTGAGGCTGTGTTTATGTACATCATATGCAGACAATAAGAGGGATTTAGATTCTCCAGAATCTGACACCCTCTTCTGGAGTGTCTGAAGATAGCTACAGTGTACTTTTATCTAATAAATACATAAATAAGTAAATAAACATTTCTTAAAAAGGATAAGAAAGAAAGACCAGGCAGGCCTGCCATCGTTATCTCTATATGTCTGTCTGTCTGTCTCTCTGTCTGATCCTCTGGAACTGGAGATGGGCCACCATATAGTTGCTGGTAGTTGATCCCAGGTTCTCTGGAAGAGGAGACAATGCTGTTAATGGTTGAGCCCATACAGTGGCCCCACACATCTTTAATTTTTGGAAGTAAATGTGCGTCTGTGTTTATGTACATCATATTCAGACCATAAGAGGGATTTAGATTCTCCAGAATCTGACACCTTCTTCCTGATGTCTGAAGACAGCTACAGTGTACTTATATCTAATAAATACATAAATAAATAAATAAACATTTCTTAAAAAGGATAAGAAAGAAAGAAAGACGAAGCAGGCCTGCCATCCTTATCTCTATCTGTCTGTATGTCTGTCTCTCTGTCTGATCCCCTGGAACAGGAGATGGGCCACCATATAGTTGCTGGTAGTTGATCTCAGGTTCTCTGGAAGTGGAGACAATGCTGTTAATTTTTGAGCCGTTCAGTGGCAACCCCCATCTTTAATTTTTAGAAGTAAATGTGAGGCTGTGTTTATGTACATCATATGCAGACAATAAGAGGGATTTAGATTCTCCAGAATCTGACACTCTCTTCTGGAGTGTCTGAAGACAGCTACAGTGTACTTATATCTAATAAATACATAAATAAATAAATAAATAAGCATTATTAAAAAGTATAAGAAAAAAAGAAAGACCAGGAAGGCCTGCCATCCTTATCTCTGTCTGTCTGTCTGTCTGTCTGATACCCTGGAACTGGAGTGGGCCACCATATAGTTGCTGGTAGTTGATCCCAGATTCTCTGCAAGAGGAGACAAGGCTGTAAATTTTTGAGCCCTTTCAGTGGCACCACCCATCTTTAAATTTTTAGAAGTATTTGTGAGGCTGTGTTTATGTACATCATATGCAGACCATAAGAGGGATTTACATTCTCCAGAATCTGATCCCTCTTCGGAGTGTCTGAAGACAGCTACAGTGTACTTATATCTAATAAATACATAAATAAATAAATAAACATGTTTTAAAAAGGATAAGAAAGAAAGAAAAACCAGGCAGGCCTGCCATCCTTGTCTGTTTGTCTGTCTGTCTGTCTGATCCCCTGAAACTGGAGATGGGCCACCATATTTTTGCTGGTACTTGATCCCATGTTCTCTGGAAGAGGAGACAATGCTGTTAATTGTTGAGCCCTTACAGTGGCCCCACCCATCTTTAAATTTTTAGAAGTATATATGAGGCTGTGTTTATGTACATCATATGCAGACCATAAGAGGGATTTAGATTCTCCAGAATCTGACACACTCTTCTGGAGTGTCTGAAGACAGCTACAATGTACTTATATCTAATAAATACATAAATAAAGAAATAAACATGTTTTAAAAAGGATAAGTAAGAAAGAAAGACCAGGCAGGCCTGCCATCCTTAACTCTGTCTGTCTGTCTGTCTGTCTGATCCCCGGGAACTGGAGATGGGCTACCTTATAGTTGCTGGTAGTTGATCCCAGGTTCTCTGGAAGAGGAGACAATGCTGTTAATTGTTGAGCCCTTTCAGTGGCCCCACCCATCTTTAAATTTTTAGAAGTATATGTGAGGCTGTGTTTTTGTACACCATATGCAGACCATAAGAGGGATTTAGATTCTCCAGAATCTGACACACTTTTCTGGAGTGTCTGAAGACAGCTACAGTGTACTTATATCTAATAAATACATACATACATAAATAAATAAATAAATAAACATTTTTTAAAAGGATAAGGAAGAAAGAAAAACCAGGCAGGCCTTCCATCCTTGTCTGTCTTTCTCTCTGTCTGTCTGTCTTGCCTAGCCCCTTGCGTAGCCTAGCCTAGCCCCTTGCCTTGCCTAGCCTAGCCCAGCCCTGCCTTGCCTAGCCCTGCCTATCCCTGTCTTTAACCAGGCTGGCCTCGAAGTCAGAAACTGACTGCTTCTGCCTCCAGAGTGCTCTCATTAAGAGCTCAAGCCACCACTGACTGTTGGGTTTTCTAAGTCTTACATAGGTATGGTCTGTTTCTCAGCTGTGAAACCCTAATTAACACATGTAGTCTGTCCTAGGTCAGCCATAGCTACAGACTGAGGCCTTTTCTAAAACAAAACAAAAGAAAACAAAAAATAGAAATAATAAAATAAATAAATTAAGCAACCACATGATAACTTTTCTTTCTTTCAATGATACTCAGAGCTTGAAGCAGTTCACCCATGAGACCTCAGCTCCGGACATTGAGGCTGTTTCCCTAACAAGCATTATGGCTGAACCTGAGGGGTTCTACTGCTGATTTGTGTCCCCCTCTTTAAAAAAATAGTTGTTTTCAAAGGCTGCAGGTTCTTAGCCCTGTTCCTTGTTACAGTTGAGTCACAGCCCTGAAAGTTCAGTGGTAGTTAAAGGCACTGAGAAGGGCTTCCTATAGACATCAAAGACCAAGTCTTTGTTATTAAAAAGTTAATCTGGATTGCCCCACCCCCTGGCATCCTTAGAATTCCTAGAAAGGAAGGCAGGGACCTGGGCAGAAGGGTGCAAGTCTACTGCTGTTTGTAAGTGGTAACAGAAAGCTTTCTCTTTTTGGTACCCTACCCCAAGTTACACTGTCACTTCTTTTTCCTAGTTGTTGTTTTGTCGATTTATTCTCAACATAGACCCTTTTCCTTCCTAACCTTGGCTGTCCTGAACCTTACTGTCCTTGAACTCAGTGATTTGCCTGTCTTGCTGGGATGAAACTGTGAGCTACCATCCAGAAGGAAGCACCCTGCTGAGGTTAGATTGGGGTCTCTTCCATTTTCCTCTATGAACATGCATATGGCAGGCCTGTTCTTTCTTTTTTCCTTTTCCTTTTCTTTTTAAAGATTTATATATTCATTATATTTAAGTATGCTGTAGCTATCTTCAGACAGTCCAGAAGAGGGTGTCAGATTCTGAAGAATCTAAATCATTCCTATTGTCTGCATATGATGTATATAAACACAGCCTCACATATACTCAAAAAAAAAAAAAAAGAAAGAAAGATGTGGCTACAGAGAGGGCTCAACAATTAAGAGCATTGTCTCCTCTTCCAGAGAACCTGGGCTCAATTACCAGTATTATATATGGTGGCCCATCTCCAGTTCCAGGGGATCTAATACTCTGTTCTGGAGTCTGTGGGCACAGCATACACATGCAAAACATTCTTACACAATCATTGAGAGAGGAGAGAGAGGGGTTGAGAGAGAGGGGAGGTAATCATACCTCCTGACGAGTTTGAAGACCTGAGCTTCATCACTCACACAAATAAATAAATGCAAAATATTTTTAAAAAATAAACTCTGCCATTGCCCTTTAAAAATTCCTAGAAAACAAGTTTTATAAGCAACAGTTATATTTACTATATCTAAAGTACAGTCATGAGCATATTCTCTAAATAGAAAAAGGCCTGTTAGTCTTAGAAATGGAAAAGACAAACCAAGGAAGGTTTGCAATTACATAATGAGGCAGCTCAGCCCAGCTCTTAGGTTGGAAATAAGACTGGAGAATAGGATACACCTGAAGACAGCCAGCCATTGCTTTTTGTTTTGGAGGCTGAAAGGATACACCTGAAGACAGCCAATGCTGTGTGATGGTGATCTGGTATTTTTTTTTTAATTTTTAAAAACTTTAACACTTTTTATAAAACCTTTTTCTTTCTTTCTTTCTTTCTTTCTTTCTTTCTTTCTTTCTTTCTTTCTTTCTTTCTTTCTTCCTTTCTTTCTTTCTGTCTTTCTTTCTTTCCCTAGCCTACCCTAGCCTACCCTAGCCTACCCTAGCCTACCCTAGCCTACCCTAGCCTACCCTAGCCTACCCTAGCCTACCCTAGCCTACCCTAGTCTACCCTAACCTTCCCTAGCCTACCCTAGCCTACCCTAGCCTACCCTAGCCTTGCCTAGCCTACCCTAGCCTTCCCTAGCCTTCCCTAGCCTTCCCTAGCCCTGCCTAACCCTGTCTTTCAACAGGGTGGCCTCGAACTCAGAAACTGACTGCCTATGCCTACAGAGTGCTCTCATTAAGAGCTTGAGCCACCACTGAAGGTATGCAGACCATAAGAGGGATTTAGATTTTCCTGAATTTGACACCCTCTTCTTGAGTGTCTGAAGACAGCTACTGTGTACTTATATCTAATAAATACATAAATAAATAATTAAATAAACATTTTTTAAAAGGATAAGAAAGAAAGAAAAGGCAGGCCTGCCCTCCTTAGCTCTGTCTGCCTGTCTGTCTGTCTGATCCCTGAGAAATGGAGATGGGACACCATATAGTTGCTGGTAGTTGATCCCAGGTTCTCTGGAAGAGGAGACAATGCTGTTAATTGTTGAGCTTTTTCAGTGGCCCCACCCTTCTTTAAATTTTTGAAGTATATGTGAGGCTCTCTTTAGGTACACCATGTGCAGACCATAAGAGGGATTTAGATTCTCCAGAATCTGACACCCTCTTCTGGAGTGTCTGAAAACAGCTACAGTGTACTTATATCGAATAAATAAATAAATAAATAAATAAATAAATAAATAAATAAATAAATAAATAAATAAACATTTTTTAAAAAGGATAAGAAAGAAAGAAGACCTGGCAGGCCTGCCATCCTTATCTCTTTCTGTTTGTCTGTCTGTCTGTCTGTCTGATCCTCTGATACTGGATATGGGCCACCATATAGTTGCTGGTAGTTGATCCCAGGTTCTATGGAAGAGGAGACAATGCTGTTAATTGTTGAGACCTTTCAGTGGTCCCACCCATCTTTAAATTTTTAGAAGTATATGTGAGGTTGTGTTTATGTACATCATATGCAGACCATAAGAGGGATTTAGATTCTGCAGAATCTGACACCTTCTTCTGGAGTGTCTGAAGACAGCTACAGTGTACTTATATCTAATAAATACATAAATAAATAAATAAGTAAACATTTTTTCAAAAGGATAAGAAAGAAAGAAAGACCAGGCAGGCCTGCCATCCTTATATCTGTCTGTCTGTCTGTCTGTCTGATCCTCTGGAACTGGAGATGGGCCACCATATAGTTGCTGGTAGTTGATCCCAGGTTCTCTGGAAGAGGAGATAATGCTGTTAATTGTTGAGCCCTTTCAGTGGCCCCACCTTTCATTAAAATTTTTGAAGTATATCTGAGGCTGTGTTTATGTACATCATATGCAGACCAGAAGATGGTTTTAGATTTTTCAGAATCTGACACCGTCTACTGGAGTTTCTGAAGACAGCTACAGTGTACTTATATCTAATAAATACATAAATAAATAAATTAATAAATAAATAAACATTTTTTATAAAGGATAAAAAAGAAAGAAAAATCAGGCAGGCCTGCCATCCTTATCTCTGTCTGTCTGTCTGTCTGTCTGTCTGAACCTCTGGAACTGCATATGGGCCACCATATATTTGCTGTTAGTTTTTCCCAGGTTCTCTGGAAGAGGAGACAATGCTGTTAATTGTTGAGCCCTTTCAGTGGCCCCACCCATCTTTAAATGTTTAGAAGTATTTGTGAGGCTGTGATTATGTACATCATATGCAGACCATAAGAGGGATTTAGATTCTCCAGAATCTGACACCCTTTCCTGGACTGTCTGAAGACAGCTACAGTGTACTTATATCAAATAAATACATAAATAAATAAATAAATAAATAAATAAATAAATAAATAAATAAACATTTTTTAAAGAGGATAAGTAAGAAAGAAAGACCTGGCAAGCCTGCCATCCTTATCTCTGTCTGTCTGTCTGTCTGTCTGATCCCTGGAACTGCAGATGGTCCACCATATAGTTGCTGGTAGTTGATCCCAGGTTCTCTGGAAGAGTAGACAATGATGTTAATGGTTGAGCCCTTTCAGTGGTCCCACCCATCTTTAAATTTTTATAATTATATGTGAGGCTGTGTTTATGTACATCATATGCAGACCATAAGAGGGATTTAGATTCTCCAGAATCTGACACCCTCTTCTGGAGTGTCTGAAGACAGCTACAGTGTACTTATATCTAATAAATACATAAATACATAAAAAAATAAATAAATAAACATTTTTAAAACAGGATAAGAAAGAAAGAAAGACCAGGCAGGCCTGCCATCCTTATCTCTGTCTGTCTGTCTGTCTGTCAGTCTGACAGTCTGTCTGATCCCCTGGAACTGGAGGTGGGCCACTATATAGTTGCTGATAGTTGATCCCAGGTTCTCTGGAAGTGGAGACAGTCATGGTAATTTTTGAGCCCTCTCAGTGGCCCCACACATCTTTAAATTTTTAGAAGTATACGTGAGTCTGTGTTTATGTACATCATATGCAGGCCATAAGAGGGAATTAGATTCTCCAGACTCTGACACCCTCTTCTGGAGTGTCTGAAGACAGCTACAGTGTACTTATATCTAATAAATACATAAATAAATAAATAAGTAAACATTTTTTCAAAAGGATAAGAAAGAAAGAAAGACCAGGCAGGCCTGCCATCCATATCTCTGTCTGTCTGTCTGTCTGTCTGTCTGTCTGTCTGTCTGATCCCCTGGAACTGTAGATGGGCCACCATATAGTTGCTGGTAGTTGAGCCGAGGTTCTCTGGAAGAGGAGACAATGCTGTTCATTGTTGAGCCCTTTCAATGGCCCCACCCATCTTTAAATATTTAGAACTGTATGTTAGGCTGTGTTTATGTACTTCATATGCAGACCATAAGAGGGATTTAGATTCTCCAGAATCTGACACCCTTTTCTGGACTGTCTGAAGACAGCTACAGTGTACTTATATCTAATAAATAAATAAATAAATAAATAAATAAATAAATAAACATTTTTTAAACAGGATAAGTAAGAAAGAAAGACATGGCAGGCCTGCCATCCTTATCTCTGTCTGTCTGTCTGTCTGTCTGTCTGATCCCCTGGAACTGCAGATGGGCCACCATATAGTTGCTGATAGTTGATCCAAGGTTCTCTGGAAGAGGAGACAATGATGTTAATTGTTGAGCCCTTTCAGTGGTCCCACCCATCTTTAAATTTTTAGAATTATATGTGAGGCTGTGTTTATGTACATCATATGCAGACCATAAGAAGGATTTAGATTCTCCAGAATCTGACACCCTCTTCTGGAGTGTCTGAAGACAGCTACAGTGTACTTATATCTAATAAATAAATAAATAAATAAATAAATAAATAAATAAATAAATAAATAAATAAATATTTTTTCAAAGAATAAGAAAAAAAGAAAGACCAGGCAAACCTGCCATCCATATCTCTGTTTGTCTGTCTGTCTGTCTGTCTGTCTGATCCCAGGGAACTGGAGATGAGCCACCATATAGTTGCTGGTTTTTGATCCCAGGTTCTCTGGAAGAGGACAAAATGCTTTTAATTGTTGAGCCCTTTCAGTGGCCCCACCCTTCATTAAATTTTTAGAAGTATATCTGAGGCTATGTTTATGTACATCATATGCAGACCAGAAGATGGTTTTAATTTCTTCAGAATCTGACACCCTCTACTGGAGTGTCTGAAGACAGATACAGTGTACTTATATCTAATAAATACATAAATAAATTAATTAATAAATAAATAAACATTTTTTAAAAAGGATAAGAAAGAAAGAAAGATCAGGCAGGCCTGCCATCCTTATCTCTCTCTGTCTGTCTGTCTGTCTGTCTGTCTGATCCTCTGGAACTGGATATGGGCCACCATATATTTGCTGGTAGTTTTTCCCAGGTTCTCTGGAAGAGGAGACAATGCTGTGAATTGTTGAGCCCTTTCAGTGGCCCCAACCATCTTTAAATTTTTAGAGGTAAATGTGAGGCTGTATTTATGTACATCATATGCAGACCCTAAGAGTGATTTAAATTCTTCAGAATCTGACACCCTCTTCTGGAGTGTTTGAAGACAGCTATAGTGTACTTATATCTAATAAATACATAAATAAATAAATAAATAAATAAATATACATTTTTTAATCAGGATAAGTAAGAAAGAAAGACCAGGCAGGCCTGCCTTCCTTATCTCTGTCTGTCTGTCTGTCTGATCCCCTGGAACTGCAGATGGGCCACCATATAGTTGCTGGTAGTTGATCCCAGGTTCTCTGGAAGAGGAGACAATGCTGTTAATTGTTGAGCCCATTCAGTGGCCCCACCCATCTTTAAATTTTTAGAAGTATACTTGAGTCTGTGTTTATGTACATCATATGCAGAACATAAGAGGTATTAGTTTCTCCAGAATCTGACACCCTCTTCTGGAATGTCTGAAGAAAGCTACAGTGTACTTATATCTAATAAATAAATAAATAAATAAATAAATAAATTAATTAATTAATAAGTAAACATTTTTTCAATTGGATAAGAAAGAAAGAAAGACCAGGCAGGCCTGCCATCCTCATCTCTGTCTGTCTGTCTGTCTATCTATATGATCCTTTGAAACTGAAGATAGGCCACCATATAGTTGTTGGTAGTTGATCCCAGGTTCTCTGGAAGAGGAGTCAGTGCTGTTAATTGTGAGCCCTTTCAGTGGCCCCACCCATCTTTAAATTTTTAGGAGTATATGTGAGGCTGTGTTTATGTACATCATATGCAGACCATAAGAGGGATTTAGAATCTCCAGAATCTGACACCCTCTCTGGAGTGTCTGAAGACAGCTACAGTGTACTTATATCTAATAAATACATAAATAAATAAATAAATAAATAAATAAATAAATAAATAAATAAACATTTTTTAAAAAGATAAGAAAGAAAGAAAGACCTGGCAGGCCTGCCATCCTTATCTCTGTCTGTCTGTCTGTCTGTCTGTCTGTCTGTCTTTTCCTCTGGTACTGGAAATGGGCCAGCATATAGTTGCTGGTAGTTGATCCCAGGTTCTCTGAAAGAGGAGACAATGCTGTTAATTGTTTACCGCTTTCAGTGGTGCCACTCATCTTTAAATTTTTAGAAGTAATTGTGAGGCTGTGTTTATGTACATTATATTCAGACCATAAGAGTGATTTAGATTCTCCAGAAGCTGACACCCTCTTCTGGAGTGTCTGAAGACACTACAGTGTACTTATATATAATAAATACATGAATAAATAAATAAGTAAACATTTTTTAAAAAGGATAAGAAAGAAAGAAAGACCAGGCAGGCCTGCCATCCTTATCTCTGTCTGTGTGTCTCTCTGTCTGTCTGTCTGATCCCCTGGAACTGGAGATGGGCCACCATATAGTTGCTGGTAGTTGATCCCAGGTTCTCTGGAAGAGGAGACAAGGCTCTTAATTGTTGAGCCCTTTCAGTGGCCCCACCCATCTTTAAATTTTTAGAAGTATACTTGAGTCTGTGTTTATGTATATCATATGCAGACCATAAGAGGTATTTAGATTCTCCAGAATCTGACACCCTCTTCTGGAGTGTCTGAAGACAGCTACAGTGTACTTATATCTAATAAATAAATAAATAAATAAATAAATAAATAAATAAATAAATAAGTAAACATTTTTTCAAAAGAATAAAAAAGAAAGAAAGACCAGGCAGGCCTTCCATCCTTATATCTGACTGTCTGTCTGTCTCTCTGATCCCCTGGAACTGGATATGGGCCACCATATAGTTGCTGGTAGTTAATCAGAGGTTCTCTGGAAGAGGAGACAATGCTGTTAATTGTTGAGCCCTTTCAATGGCCCCACCCATCTTTAAATTTTTAGAAGTGTATGTGAGGCTGTGTTTATGTACATCATATGCAGACCATAAGAGGGATTTAGATGCTCCATAAACTGACACACTCTTCTGGAGTGTCTGAAGATAGCTACAGTGTACTTATATCTAATAAATACATGAATAAATAAATAAAGAAACATTTTTTAAAAAGGATAAGAAAGAAAGAAAGACCAGGCAAGCCTGCCGTCCTTATCTCTTTCTGTCTGTCTTTCTCTCTATATGATCCTTTGGAACTGGAGATAGGCCACCATATAGTTGCTGGTAGTTGATCCCAGGTTCTCCGGAAGAGGAGACAATGCTGTTAATTGTTGAGCCCTTTCAGTGGCCCCACCCATCTTTAAATTTTTGGAAGTATATGTGAGGCTGTGTTTATGTACATCATATGCAGACCATAAGAGGGATTTAGATACTCCAGAATCTGACACCCTCTTCTGAAGTGTGTGAAGACAGCTACATTGTACTTATATCTAATAAATACATAAATAAATAAATAAATAAATAAATACATACATACATAAACATTTTTTAAAAGGATAAGAAAGAAAGTAAGACCAGGCAGGCCTGCCATCCTTATCTCTGTCTGTCTGTCTGTCTGTCTGACAGTCTGTCTGATCCCCTGGACGTGGAGGTGGGCCACTATATACTTGCTGATAGTTGATCCCAGGTTCTCTGGAAGTGGAGACAGTGATGGTAATTGTTGAGCCCTTTCAGTGGTCCCACCCATCTTTAAATTTTTAGAAGTATATGTGAGGCTGTGTTTATGTACATCATATGCAGACCATAAGAGGGATTTAGATTCTCCAGAATCTGACACCCTCTCTTGGAGTGTCTGAAGAGGGCTACAGTGTACTTATATCTAATAAATAAATAAATAAATAAATAAATAAACAAACAAACATTTTTTTAAAGGATAAGAAATAAAGAAAGACCAGGCAGGCCTGCCATCCTTATCTCTGTCTCTCTGTCTGTGTCTGTCTGATCCACTGGACTGGAGATGGGCCACCATATAGGTGCTGGTAGTTTATCCCAGGTTCTCTGTAAGAGGAGACAATGTTGTTAATTGTTGAGCTTTTAGAGTGGCCCCAACCTTCTTTAAATTTTTAGAAGTATATGTGAGGCTGTGTTTATGTACATCATATGCAGACCATAAGAGGGATTCAGATTCTCCAGATTCTAACACCCTCTACTGGAGAGTCTGAAGACAGCTACAGTGTACCTATATCTAATAAATAAATAAATAAATAAATAAATAAATAAATAAATAAATAAATAAACATTTTTTAAAAAGGATAAGAAAGAAAGAAAGACCAGGCAGGCCTGCCTTCCTTATCTCTGTTTGTCTGTCTGTCTGTCTGTCGTTCTGATCCCATGGAACTGGGGATGGGCCACCATATAGTTGCTGGTAGTTAATCAGAGGTTCTCTGGAAGAGGAGACAATGCTGTTAATTGTTGAGCCCTTTCAATGGCCCACCCATCTTTAAATTTTTAGAAGTGTATGTGAGGCTGTGTTTATGTACATCATATGCAGACCATAAGAGGGATTTAGATGCTCCATAAACTGACACACTCTTCTGGAGTGTCTGAAGATAGCTACAGTGTACTTATATCTAATAAATACATGAATAAATAAATAAATAAACATTTTTTAAAAAGGATAAGAAAGAAAGAAAGACCAGGCAAGCCTGCCGTCCTTATCTCTTTCTGTCTGTCTTTCTCTCTATATGATCCTTTGGAACTGGAGATAGGCCACCATACAGTTGCTGGTAGTTGATCCCAGGTTCTCCGGAAGAGGAGACAATGCTGTTAATTGTTGAGCCCTTTCAGTGGCCCCACCCATCTTTAAATTTTTAGAAGTATATGTGAGGCTGTGTTTATGTACATCATATGCAGACCATAAGAGGGATTTAGATACTCCAGAATCTGACACCCTCTTCTGAAGTGTGTGAAGACAGCTACATTGTACTTATATCTAATAAATACATACATAAATAAATAAATAAATAAATAAATACATACATACATAAACATTTTTAAAAGGATAAGAAAGAAAGTAAGACCAGGCAGGCCTGCCATCCTTATCTCTGTCTGTCTGTCTGTCTGTCTGACAGTCTGTCTGATCCCCTGGACGTGGAGGTGGGCCACTATATACTTGCTGGTAGTTGATCCCAGGTTCTCTGGAAGTGGAGACAGTGATGGTAATTGTTGAGCCCTTTCAGTGGTCCCACCCATCTTTAAATTTTTAGAAGTATATGTGAGGCTGTGTTTATGTACATCATATGCAGACCATAAGAGGGATTTAGATTCTCCAGAATCTGACACCCTCTCTTGGAGTGTCTGAAGACGGCTACAGTGTACTTATATCTAATAAATAAATAAATAAATAAATAAATAAATAAACAAACATTTTTTTTAAAGGATAAGAAATAAAGAAAGACCAGGCAGGCCTGCCATCCTTATCTCTGTCTCTCTGTCTGTCTGTCTGTCTGATCCACTGGACTGGAGATGGGCCACCATATAGTTGCTGGTAGTTTATCCCAGGTTCTCTGTAAGAGGAGACAATGTTGTTAATTGTTGAGCTTTTAGAGTGGCCCCAACCTTCTTTAAATTTTTAGAAGTATATGTGAGGCTGTGTTTATGTATATCATATGCAGACCATAAGAGGGATTCAGATTCTCCAGATTCTAACACCCTCTACTGGAGAGTCTGAAGACAGCTACAGTGTACCTATATCTAATAAATAAATAAATAAATATATAAATAAATAAATAAATAAATAAATAAATAAACATTTTTTAAAAAGGATAAGAAAGAAAGAAAGACCAGGCAGGCCTGCCTTCCTTATCTCTGTTTGTCTGTCTGTCTGTCTGTCGTTCTGATCCCATGGAACTGGGGATGGGCCACCATATAGTTGTTGGTAGTTGATCCCAGGTTCTCTGGAAGAGGAGACAGCGCTGTTAATTGTTGAGCCCTTTCAGTGGCCCCACCCATCTTTAAATTTTTAGAAGTATACATGAGTCTGTGTTTATGTACATCATATGCAGACCATAAAAGGGATTTAGATTCTCCAGAATCTGACACACTTTTCTGGAGTGTCTGAAGACAGCTACAGTGTACTTATATCTAATAAATAAATAAATAAATAAATAAATAAATAAATAAATAAGTAAACATTTTTTCAAAAGGATAAGAAAGAAAGAAAGACCAGGCAGGCCTGCCATCCTTATCTCTGACTGTCTGTATGTCTGTCTGTCTGATCCCCTGGAACTGGAGATGGGCCACCATATAGTTGCTGGTAGTTGATCCGTGGTTCTCTGGAAGAGGAGACAATGCTGTTCATTGTTGAGCCCTTTCAATGGCCCCACCCATCTTTAAATGTTTAGAACTGTATGTGAGGCTCTGTTTATGTACATCATATGCAGGCCATAAGAGGGATTTAGATTCTCCATAATCTGACACCCTCTTCTGGAGTGTCTGAAGACAGCTACAGTGTACTTATATATAATAAATACATAAATAAATAAATAAATAAATAAATAAATAAATAAATAAATAAATATTTTTTTAATTAAATGATAAGAAAAAAAGAAAGACCAGGCAGGCCTGCCATCCATATCTCTGTTTGTCTGTCTGTCTGTCTGTCTGATCCCTGGGAACTGGAGATGAGCCACCATATAGTTGCTGGTAGTTGATCCCAGGTTCTCTGGAAGAGGAGACAATGCTGTTAATTGTAGAGCCCTTTCAGTGGCCCCACCCTTCATTAAGTTTTTAGAAGTATATCTGAGGCTGTGTTTATGTACATCATATGCAGACCAGAAGATGGTTTTAGATTCTTCAGAACCTGACACCCTCTACTGGAGATCTTAAGACAGCTACAGTGTACTTATATCTAAAAAATACATAAATAAATAAATTAATAAATAAATAAACATTTTTTAAAAAGGATAAGGAAGAAAGTAAAATCAGGCAGTCCTGCCATCCTTATCTCTGTCTGTCTGTCTGTCTGTCTGTCTGATCCTCTGGAACTGGATATGGGCCACCATATATTTGCTGGTAGTTTTTCCCAAGTTCTCTGGAAGAGGAGACAATGATGTTAATTGTTCAGTCCTTTCAGTGGCCACAGCCATCTTTAAATTTTTAGAAGTAAATGTGAGGCTGAATTTATGTACATCATATGCAGATCATAAGAGTGATTTAAATTCTCCAGAATCTGACACCCTCTTCTGGAGTGTCTGAAGACAGCTACAGTGTACTTATATCTAATAAATACATAAATAAATAAATAAATAAATAAATAAATAAATGAATAAATAAATAAACATTTTTTAAAAAGGATAAGAAAGAAACAAAGACCTGGCAGGCCTGCCATCCTTATCTCTGTCTGTCTGTCTGTCTGTCTGTCTGATCCTCTGGTACTGGATATGGGCCACCATATAGTTGCTGGTAGTTTATCCAAGGTTCTCTGGAAGAGGAGACAATGCTGTAAATTGTTGAGCCCTTTCAGTGGCCCCACCCTTCATTAAATTTTTAGAAGTATATCTGAGGCTGTGTTTATGTACATCATAATCAGACCATAAGAGTGATTTAGATTCTCCAGAAACTGACACCCTCTTCTGTAGTGTCTGAAGACAGCTACAGTGTACTTATATCTAATAAATACATAAATAAATAAATAAACAAATAAATAAATAAATAAATAAACATTTTTAAAAAAGATAAGACAGAAAGAAAGACCAGGCAGGCCTGCCACCCTTATCTCTGTCTGTCTGTCTGTCTGTCTGTCTGTCTGTCTGATACCCTGGAACTGTAGATTGGCCACCATAGTGTTGCTGGTAGTTGATTCCAGGTTCTCTGGAAGAGGAGACAATGCTGTTAATTGTTGAGCCCTTTCATTGGCCCCACCCATCTTTAAATATTTAGAAGTATATGTGAGGCTGTGTTTATGTACATCATATGCAGACCATAAATGTGATTTAGATTCTCCAGAATCTGACACCATCTTCTGGAGTGTCTGAAGACAACTACAGTGTACTTATATCAAATAAATAAATAAATAAATAAATAAATAAATAAATAAATAAATAAATAAATAAACATTTTATAAACAGGATAAGAAAGAAAGAAAGACCAGGCAGGCCTGCCATCCTTATCTCTGTCTCTCTGTCTGTCTGTCTACAGTCTGTCTGATCCCCTTGGACTCGAGATGGGCCACCATATATTTGCTGATAGTTGATCCCAGGTTCTCTGGAAGTGGAGACAGTGATGGTAATTGTTGAGCCCTTTCAGTGGTCCCACCCATCTTTAAATTTTTAGAAGTGTATGTGAGGCTGTGTTTATGTACATGATATGCAGACCATAAGAGGGATTTAGATTTTCCAGAATCTGACACCCTCTTCTGGAGTGTCTGAAGACAGCTAATGTGTACTTATATCTAATAAACACATAAATAAATAAATAAACATTTTTTAAAAAGGATAAGAAAGAAAGAAAGACCAGGCAGGCCTGCCATCCTTATCCTTGTCTTTCTGTCTGTCTGTCTGATCACCTGGTACTGGACATGCGACACCATATAGTTGCTGGTAGTTGATCCCAGGATCTCTGGTAGAGGAGACAATGCTGTTAATTGTTGAGCCCTTTCAGTTGCCCCACACATCTTTAAATTTTTAGAAGTATATGTGAGGTTGTGTGTATGTACATCATATGGAGACCATAAGAGGGATATAGATTCTCCAGAATCGGACACCCTCTGCTGGGGTGTCTGAAGACAGCTACAGTGTACTTATATCTAATAAATACATAAATAAATAAATAAATAAATAAATAAACAAACAAACATTTTTTTAAAAGGATAAGAAAGAAAGAAAGACCAGGCAGGACTGCCATTCTTATCTTTGTCTGTCTGTCTGTCTCTCTGTCTGTCTGTCTGTCTGATCTCCTGGAACTGGAGATGGGCCACCATATAGTTGCTGGCAGTTGATCCCAGGTCCTCTGAAGTGGAGACAATGCTGTTAATTGTTCAGCCCTTTCAGTGGCCACACCCATCTTTAAATTTCTAGAAGTAAATGTGATGCTGTTTTTATGTACATCATATTCAGATCATAAGAGAAATTTAGATTCTCCAGAATCTGACACCGTCTTTTGTAGTGTCTATGACGTATACAGTGTACTTATATCTAATAAATACATAAAAAAATAAATAAACATTTTTTAAAAACGATACGAAAGAAAGAAAGACCAGGCAGGCCTGCCATCCTTATCTCTGTCTGTCTCTCTGTCTGTCTGATCCCCTGGAACTGGAGATGGGCCACCATAGAGTTGGTTGTAGTTGATCCCAGGTTCTCTGGAAGAGGAGACAATGCTGTTAATTGTTGAGCCCTTTCAGTGGCCCCATCCATCTTTAAATTTTTAGAAGTATATGTGAGGCTGTGTTTATGTACCGAATATGCAGACCATAAGAGGGATTTAGATTCTCCAGAATCTGACACCCTCTTCTGGTGTGTCTGAAGACAGCTACAGTGTACTTATATCTAATAAATTCATAAATAAACAAATAAACATTTTTAAAAAAGGATAATAAAGAAAGAGAGACCAGGCAGGCCTGCCATCCTTGTCTGTCTGTCTGTCTGTCTGTCTGATCCCCTGGAACTGGAGATGGGCCACCATATAATTTCTGGTAGTTGATTCCAGGTTCTCTGGAAGAGGAGTCAGTGCTGTTAATTGTTGAGCCCTTTCAGTGGCCCCACCCATCTTTAAATTTTTAGAAGTATATGTGAGGCTGTGTTTATGTACCGAATATGCAGACCATAAGAGGGATTTAGATTCTCCAGAATCTGACACCCTCTTCTGGTGTGTCTGAAGACAGCTACAGTGTACTTATATCTAATAAATTCATAAATAAACAAATAAACATTTTTAAAAAAGGATAATAAAGAAAGAGAGACCAGGCAGGCCTGCCATCCTTGTCTGTCTGTCTGTCTGTCTGTCTGATCCCCTGGAACTGGAGATGGGCCACCATATAATTTCTGGTAGTTGATTCCAGGTTCTCTGGAAGAGGAGTCAGTGCTGTTAATTGTTGAGCCCTTTCAGTGGCCCCACCCATCTTTAAATTTTTAGAAGTATATGTGAGGCTGTGTTTATGTACATCATATGCAGACCATAAGAGGGATATAGATTCTCCAGAATCTGACACCTTCTTCGGGAGTGTTTGAAGACAGCTACAGTGTACTTATATCTAATAAATACATACGTAAATTAATAAACATTTTTTAAAAAGGATAAGAAAGAAAGAAAGACCAGGCAGGCCTGCCATCCTTATCTCTGTCTGTCTGTATGTCTGTCTGTCTGTCTATCTGATCCCCTGGAACTGGAGAAGGGTCACTATATAGTTGCTGGTAGTTGATCCCAGATTCTCTGGAAGAAGAGACAATGCTGTTAATTGTTGAGCCCTCTCAGTTGCCCCGCCCATCTTTAAATTTTTAGAAGTATATGTGAGGCTGTGTTTATGTACATCATATGCATACCATAAGAGGGATTTAGATACTCCAGAATCTGACACCCTCTTCTGCAGTGTCTGAAGACAGCTACAGTGTACTTATATCTAATAAATTCATAAATAAATAAACATTTTAAAAAAGGATAATAACGAAAGAGAGACCAGGCAGGCCTGCCATCCTTGTCTGTCTGTCTGTCTTTCTGTCTGATCCCCTGGAACTAGAGTTGGGCCACCATATAATTGCTGGTAGTTGATCCCAGGATCTCTGGAAGAGGAGTCAGTGCTGTTAATTGTTGAGCCCTTTCAGTAGCCCAACCAATCTTTAAATTTTTAGAAGTATATGTGAGGCTGTGTTCATGTACATCATATACATACCATAAGAGGGATTTAGATTCTCCAGAATCTGACACCCTCTTCTGGAGTGTCTGAAGACAGCTACAGTGTACTTATATCTAATAAATACATAAATAATTAAATAAACATTTTTTAAAACGATAAGAAAGAAAGAAAGACCAGGCAGGCCTGCCATCCTTATCTCTGTCTGTCTGTCTGTCTGATCCCCTGGAACTGGAGATGGGCCACCATATAGTTGCTGGTAGTTGATTTCAGGTTCTCTGGAAGAGGACACAATGCTGTTAATTGTTGAGCCCTTTCAGTGGCCTAACACATCTTTAAATTTTTAGAAGTATATGTGAGGCTGTGTTCATGTACATCATATGCAACCATAAGAGGGATATAGATTCTCCAGAATCTTACACCGTCTTCTGGAGAGTCTGAAGACAGCTACAGTGTACTTATATCTAATAAATACATAAATAAATAAACAAATAAATAAATAAATAAACAAATAAACAAACATTTTTTAAAAAGGATAAGAAAGAAAGAAAAATCAGGCAGGCCTGCCATCCTTATCTCTGTCTGTCTGTCTGTCTGTCTTATCCCCTGGAACTTGAGATGGGCCACCATATAGTTGCTGGTAGTTGATCCCACGTTCTCTGGAAGAAGAGACAATGCTGTTAATTGTTGAGCCCTTTCAGTGGGCCCACCCATCTTTAAATTTTTTGAAGTATATGCGAGGCTGTGTTTATGTACATCATATGCAGACCATAAGAGGGATTTAGATTCTCCAGAAGATGAGACCCTCTTCTAGAGTGTTTGAAGACAGCTACAGTGTACTTATATCTAATAAATACATAAATAAATAAATAAACATTATCTAAAAAGTATAAGTAGGAAAGAAAGACCAGGCAGGCCTCCATCCTTATCTCTTTCTGTCTGTCTGTCTGTCTGATACCCTGGAACTTGAGATGGGCCACCATATAGTTGCTGGTAGTTTATCCAATGTTCTCTGGAAGAGGAGACAATGCTGTTAATTATTGAGCACTTTCTGTGGCCCCACCCATCTTTAAATTTTTAGAAGTATATGTGAGGCTGTGTTTATGTACATCATATGCAGACCATAAGAGGGATTTAGATTCTCCAGAATCTGACACCCTCTTCTGGAGTGTCTGAAGACAACTACAGTTTACTTATATCTAATAAATAAATAAATAAATAAATAAATAAATAAATAAATAAATGAATAAATAAATAAATGAATAAATAAACATTTTTTAAAAAGGATAAGAAAGTAAGAAAGACCAGGCAGGCCTGCCATCCTTATCTCTGTCTGTCTGTCTGTCTGATCCCCTGGAACTGGAGATGGGCCACCATATAGTTGCTGGTAGTTGATTTCAGGTTCTCTGGAAGAGGAGACAATGCTGTTAATTTTTGAGCCCTTTCAGTGGCCCCACCCATCTTTAAATTTTTAGAAGAAAATGTGAGTCTGTGTTTATGTACATCATATGCAGACCCTAAGAGGGATTTAGATTCTCCAGAATCTGACACCCTCTTCTGCAGTGTCTAAAGACAGCTACAGTGTACTTATATCTAATAAATACATATATAAAAAATAAATATTTTTAAAAAGGATAAGAAAGAAAGAAAGACCAGGCAGGCCTGCCATCCTTTTCTCTGTCTGTCTGTCTGTCTTTCTGATCTCCTGGAACTGGAGATGGGCCACCATATAGTTGCTGGTAGTTGATCCCATGCTCTCTGGAAGAGGAGACAATGCTGTTAATTGTTGAGCCATTTCAGTGGCCCCACCCATCTTTGAATTTTTAGAAGTAAAGTTGTGCTGTGTTTATGTACATCATATGCAGACCATAAGAGGGATTTAGATTCTCCAGAATCTGACACCCTCTTCTGGATTGTTTGAAGACAGCTACATTGTACTTATATCTAATAAATACATAAATAAATAAATAAACATTTTTTTAAAAGGATAAATAAGAAAGAAAGACCAGGCAGGCCTGCCATCCTTATCCTTGTCTCTCTGTCTGTCTGTCTGATAACATGGAACTGGAGATGGGCCACCATATAGTTGCTGGTAGTTGATCCCAGGATCTATGATGAGTAGACAATGCTGTTAATTGTTGAGACCTTTCAGTGGCCCCACCCATCTTTAAATTTTTAGAAGTATATGTGAGTCTGTGTTTATGTACATCATATGCAGACCATAAGAGGGATTTAGATTCTCCAGAATCTGACAACATCTTCTGAAGTGTCTGAAAACAGCTACAGTGTACTTATATCTAATAAATACATAAATAAAAATAAATAAATAAATAAATAAATAAATAAACAATTTTTCAACAGTATAATAAAGAAAGAAAGACCAGGCAAGCCTGCCATCCTTATCTCTGTCTGTCTGTCTGTCTGTCTGATCCCCTGGAACTGGAGATGGGCCACCATATAGTTGCTGGTAGTTCATCCCAGGTTCTCTGGAAGAGGAGACAATGCTGTTAATTGTTGAGCCCTTTAAGTGGCCCCACCCATCTTTAAATTTTTAGAAGTATATGTGAGGCTGTGTTTATGTACATCATATGCAGACCATAAGAGGGATATAGATTCTCTAGAATCTGACACCTTCTTCGGGAGTGTTTGAAGACAGCTACAGTGTACTTATATCTAATAAATACATACGTAAATTAATAAACATTTTTTAAAAAGGATAAGAAAGAAAGAAAGACCAGGCAGGCCTGCCATCCTTATCTCTGTCTGTCTGTATGTCTGTCTGTCTGTCTATCTGATCCCCTGGAACTGGAGATGGGTCACCATATAGTTGCTGGTAGTTGATCCCAGATTCTCTGGAAGAAGAGACAATGCTGTTAATTGTTGAGCCCTCTCAGTTGCCCCGCCCATCTTTAAATTTTTAGAAGTATATGTGAGGCTGTGTTTATGTACATCATATGCATACCATAAGAGGGATTTAGATACTCCAGAATCTGACACCCTCTTCTGGAGTGTCTGAAGACAGCTACAGTGTACTTATATCTAATAAATTCATAAATAAACAAATAAACATTTTAAAAAAGGATAATAACGAAAGAGAGACCAGGCAGGCCTGCCATCCTTGTCTGTCTGTCTGTCTTTCTGTCTGATCCCCTGGAACTGGAGTTGGGCCACCATATAATTGCTGGTAGTTGATCCCAGGTTCTCTGGAAGAGGAGTCAGTGCTGTTAATTGTTGAGCCCTTTCAGTAGCCCAACCCATCTTTAAATTTTTAGAAGTATATGTGAGGCTGTGTTTATGTACATCATATACATACCATAAGAGGGATTTAGATATTCCAGAATCTGACACCCTCTTCTGGCGTGTCTGAAGACAGCTACAGTGTACTTATATCTAATAAATACATAAATAATTAAATAAACATTTTTTTAAAACGATAAGAAAGAAAGAAAGACCATGCAGGCCTGCCATCCTTATCTCTGTCTGTCTGTCTGTCTGATCCCCTGGAACTGGAGATGGGCCACCATATAGTTGCTGGTAGTTGATTTCAGGTTCTCTGGAAGAGGAGACAATGCTGTTAATTGTTGAGCCCTTTCAGTGGCCCCACACATCTTTAAATTTTTAGAAGTATATGTGAGGCTGTGTTCATGTACATCATATGCAACCATAAGAGGGATATAGATTCTCCAGAATCTGACACCCTCTTCTGGAGAGTCTGAAGACAGCTACAGTGTACTTATATCTAATAAATACATAAATAAATAAACAAACAAATAAATAAATAAATAAATAAATAAACATTTTTTAAAAAGGATAAGAAAGAAAGAAAAATCAGGCAGGCCTGCCATCCTTATCTCTGTCTGTCTGTCTGTTTGTCTTATCCCCTGGAACTTGAGATGGGCCACCATATAGTTGCTGGTAGTTGATCCCACGTTCTCTGGAAGAAGAGACAATGCTGTTAATTGTTTAGCTTTTTCAGTGGGCCCACCCATCTTTAAATTTTTAGAAGTATATGCGAGGCTGTGTTTATGTACATCATATGCAGACCATAAGAGGGATTTAGATTCTCCAGAAGATGAGACCCTCTTCTAGAGTGTTTGAAGACAGCTACAGTGTACTTATATCTAATAAATACATAAATTAATAAATAAACATTTTCTAAAAAGTATAAGTAAGAAAGAAAGACCAGGCAGGCCTCCATCCTTATCTCTTTCTGTCTGTCTGTCTGTCTGTCTGATACCCTGGAACTGCAGATGGGCCACCATATAGTTGCTGGTAGTTGATCTTATATCTAATTGCTGGTAGTTGTACTTATATCTAATAAATACATAAATAAATAATTAAAAAAACATTATTTAAAAAGGATAAGAAAAAAGAAAGACCAGGCAGGCCTGCCATCCTTATCTCTTTCTGTCTGTCTGTCTGTCTGTCTGATCCCTGAGAACTGGAGATGGGCCACTATATAGTTGATGGTAGTTGATCCCAGGTATAAAGGATCAACTTATAAAGGAAGGGGGAGGGAACCCAATTTCCCACCAAGTAATCCAGGGTCCAGTAGCAGGACGAACACGTGTGTGCCTCCAGGCAGCAGAGTCAGGTTCCAGCAGTGGGCGTGGCAGGACGAATGAGCCGGTAGCTCCACCCTAGAGCAGGCAGGTTCCAAGCTGGGGGGAAGGGAGACCACAGACACCGTCTTTTGGAGTGTCTATGACGGATACAGTGTACATATATCTAATAAATACATAAATAAATAAATAAATAAATAAATAAATAAATAAACATTTTTTAAAAAGGATAAGAAAAAAAGAAAGACCAGCAGGCCTGCCATCCTTATCTCTGTCTGTCTGTCTGTCTAATCCCGTGGAACTGGAGATGGGCCACCATATAGTTGCTGGTAGTTGATCCCAGGTTCTCTGGAAGAGGAGACAATGCTGTTAATTGTTGAGCGCTTTCAGTGGCCCCACACATCTTGAAATTTTTAGAAGTATATGTGAGTCTGTGTTTATGTACATCATATGCAGACCAAAAGAGGGATTTAGATTCTCCACAATCTGACACCCTCTTCTGGAGTGTCTGAAGACAGCTACAGTGTACTTATATCTAATAAATAAATAAATAAATAAATAAATAAATAAATAAATAAATAAATAAATAAATAAGTAAATAAACAAACATTTTTTAAAAGGATAAGAAAAAAAGAAAGACCAGCAGGCCTGCCATCCTTATCTCTGTCTGTCTGTCTGTCTGTCTGTCAGAATGATCCCCTGGAACTGGAATGGGCCCCATATATTTGCTGGTAGTTGATCCAAGGTTCTCTGGAAGAGGAGACAATGCTGTTAATTGTTGAGTCCTTTCAGTGGCCCCACACATCTTTAAATTTTTAGAAGTATATGTGAGTCTGTGTTTATGTACATCATATGCAGACCATAAGAGGGATTTAGATTCTCAAGAATCTGACAACATCTTCTGAAGTGTCTGAAGACAGCTACAGTGTACTTATATCTAATAAATACATAAATAAAAATAAATAAATAAATAAATAAACATTTTTTCAACAGTATAATAAAGAAAGAAAGACCAGGCACGCCTGCCATCCTTATCTCTGTCTGTCTGTCTGTCTGTCTGTCTGATACCCTGGAACTGGAGATGGGCCACCATATAGTTGCTGGTAGTTCATCCCAGGTTCTCTGGAAGAGGAGACAATGCTGTTAATTGTTGAGCCCTTTCTTTAGTGACCCCACCCATCTTTAAATTTTTAGAAGTATATGTGAGGCTGTGTTTATGTACATCATATGCAGACCATAAGAGGGATTTAGACTCTCCAGAATCTGACACCCTCTTCTGGAGTGTCTGAAGACAGCTACAGTGTACTTATATCTAAAAAATACATAAATAAATAAATAAATAAATAAACATTTTTAAAAAACGATAAGAAAGAAAGAAAGACCAGGCAGGCCTGCCATCCTTATCTCTGTCTTTCTGTCTGTCTGTTTGTCTGTCTGATCCCCTGAAACTGGAGATGGGCCAACATATAGTTGCTGGTAGTTGATCCCAGGTTCTCTGGAAGAGGAGACAATGCTGTTAATTGTTGGTTCCTTTCAGTGGCCCCAACCATCTTTAAATTTTTAGAAGAATATGTGAGGCTGTGTTTATGTACATCATATGCAGAACATAAATGGGATTTACGTTCTGCAGAATCAAACACCCTCTTCTGGAGTGTCTGAAGATAGCTATAGTGTACTTATATCTAATAAATACATAAATAAATTAATAAACCTTTTTAAAATGATAAGAAAGAAAGAAAGACCAGGCAGGCCTGCCATCCTTATCTCTGTCTGTCTGTCTGTGTGTCTGTCTGATCCCCTGGAACTGGAGATGGGCCACCATATAATTACTGGTTATTGATCCCAGGTTCTCTGGAAGAGGAGACAATGCTGTTAATTGTTGATCCCTTTTAGTGGCCCCACCCATCTTTAAATTTTTAGAAGTATATGTGAGGCTGTGTTTATGTACATCATATGCAGACCATAAGAGGGATTTAGATTCTCCAGAATCTGACAACCTCTTCTGGAGTGTCTGAAGACAAGTATTGTGTACTTATATCTAATAAATACATTAAAAATAAATAAATAAATAAATAAATAAAAATAAATAAATAAACATTTTTTTTAAACGGAGAAGAAAGAAAGAAAGACCATGCAGGCCTGCCATCCTTATCACTTTCTGTCTGTCTGTCTGTCTGTCTGATCCCCTGTAACTGGAGATGGGACACCATATAGTTGCTGGTAGTTGATCCCAGGTTCTCTGGAAAAGGAGACAATGCTGTTAATTGTTGAGCCCTTTCAGTGGCCCCACCCATCTTTAAATTTTTAGAAGTATATGTGAGGCTATGTTTATGTACATCAAATGCAGACCATAAGAGGGATTTAGATTCTCCAGCATATGACACCCTCTTCTGAGTGTCTGAAGACAGCTACAGTGTACTTATGTCTAATAAATACATAAATAAACAAATAAACATTTTTAAATAAGGATAATAAAGAAAGAAAATCCAGGCAGGCCTTCCATCCTTATCTCTGTCTGTCTGTCTGTCTGTCTGATTCCCTGGAACTGGAGATGGGCCACCATATAGTTGCTGGTAGTTGATCCAGGTTCTCTGGAAGAGGCGACAATGCTGTTAATTGTTGAGCCCTTTCAGTGGCCCCACACATCTTTAAATTTCTCTCTCTCTCTCTCTCTCTCTCTCTCTCTCTCTCTCTCTCTCTCTCTCCTCTCTCTCTCTCTCTCTCTTTCTTTCTTTCTTTCTTTTCTTTCTTTCCCCTAGCCTACCCTATAGCCTACCCTATAGCCTACACTATAGCCTACCCTATAGCCTACACTATAGCCTACCCTATAGCCTACCCTATAGCCTACCCTATAGCCTACCCTAGCCCTGCCTAACCCTGTCTTTCACCAGGGTGGCCTCGAACTCAGAAACTTACTGACTCTGCCTACAGAGTGCTCTCATTAAGAGCTTGAGCCACCACTGAAGGTCGGGTTTTCTAAACCTTACCTTGCTCTTGGTGTCTGTTCTCAGCTGTGAAACCCTAATTAACACAGGTAGGCAGTCCTGGGTCAGCCAGAGCTACAGACTGAGGCCTTCTCTAAAAACAAATAAAACAAAACAAAACAACAAATAGAAATAATAAAATACATAAATTAAACAACCACAGCATAGCTTTTCTCTCTCTAGGTGGTACTCAGAAATTCCAGCAGTTGGCCTGTGACACCTCAGCTCAGTATATGTGAGGCTGTGTTTATGTACATCATACACAGACCATAAGAGGGATTTAGATTCTCTAGAATCTAACACACTCTTCTGGAGTGTCTGTAGACAGCTACAGTGTACTTATATATAATAAATACATAAATAAATAAACATTTTTTAAAGGATAAGAAAGAAAGAAAGACCAGGCAGGCCTGCCATCCTTATCTCTGTCTGTCTGTCTGTCTGTCTGATCCCCTGGAACTGCAGATGGGCCACCATATAGTTGCTGGTAGTTGATCCCAGGTTCTCTGGAAGAGGAGACAATGATGTTAATTGTTGAGCCCTTTCAGTGGTCCTACCCATCTTTAAATTTTTAGAAGTATATGTGAGGCTGTGTTTATGTACATCATATGCAGACCATAAGAGGGATTTAGATTCTCCAGAATCTGACACCCTCTTCTGGAGTGTCTGAAGACAGCTACTGTGTACTTATATCTAATAAATACATAAATAAATATTAAATAAACATTTTTTACAAAGGATAAGAAAGAAAGAAAGACCAGGCAGGCCTGCCATCCTTATCTCTTTCTGTCTGTCTGTCTGTCTGTCTGATCCCTGAGAACTGGAGATGGGCCACTATATAGTTGATGGTAGTTGATCCCAGGTACTCTGGAAGAGGAGACAATGCTGTTACTTGTAGAGCTTTTTCAGTGGCCCCACCCTTCTTTAAATTTTTGAAGTATATGTGAGGCTGTGTTTATGTACATCATATGCAGACCATAAGAGGGATTTAGGTTCTGCAGAATGTGACACCCTCTACTGGAGTGTCAGAAGACAGCTACAGTGTACTTATATCTAGTAAATACATAAATGAATAAATAAATAAATAAATAAATAAATAAGTAAATAAACATTTTTTTAAAGGATAAAAAAGAAAGAAAGACCAGGCAGGCCTGCCATCCTTATCTCTGTCTGTCTGTCTGTCTGTCTGATCCCCTGGAACTGGAGATGGGCCACCATATAGATGCTGGTAGTTGATCCCAGGTTCTCTGGAAGAGGACCCAATGCTGTTAATTGTTGAGCCTTTTCAGTGGCCCCACCCATCTTTAAATTTTTAGAAGTATATGTGAGTCTGTGTTTATGTACATCATATGCAGACCATAAGAGGGATTTAGATTCTCCAGAATCCTACACCCACTTCTGGAGTGTCTGAAGACAGCTACAGTATACTTATATGTATTAAATACCTGAATAATTAAATAAATAAACATTTTTTTAAAAGGATAAGAAAAAAAAAGACCAGGCAGGCCTGCCATCCTTATCTCTGTCTGTCTGTCTGTTTGTCTGTCTGATCTCCTGTAACTGGAGATCGGCCACCATATAGTTAGTGGTAGTTGAACCCAGGTTCTCTGGAAGAAGAGACAATGCTGTTAATTGTTGAGCCCTTTCAGTGGCCCCACTCATCTTTAAATTTTTAGAAGAGTATGTGAGGCTGTGTTTATGTACATGATATGCAGATCATAAGAGAGATTTAGATTCTCCAGAATCTGACACCCTCTTCTGAAGTGACTGAAGACAGCTAATGTGTACTTATATCGAATAAATACATAAATAAATAAATAAATAAATAAATAAATAAATAAACATTTTTTAAAAAGATAAGAAAGAAAGAAAGACCAGGCAGGCCTGCCATCCTTATCTCTTTCTGTCTGTCTGTCTGTCTGTCTGTCTGATCCTCTGATACTGGATATGGGCCACCATATAGTTGCTGGTAGTTGATTCCAGGTTCTCTGGAAGAGGAGACAATGCTGTTAATTGTTGAGACATTTCAGTGGTCTCACCCATCTTTAAATATTTAGAAGTGTATGTGAGGCTGTGTTTATGTACATCATATGCAGACCATAAAAGGGATTTAGATTCTCCAGAATCTGACACCCTCTTCTGGAGTATCTGAAGACAGCTACAGTGTACTGATATCTAATAAATAAATAGATAAATAAATAAATAAATAAATAAATAAACATTTTTTAAAAGGATAAGAAATAAAGAAAGACCAGGCAGGCCTACCATCCATATCTCTGTCTGTCTGTCTTTCTATCTGAACTCCGGGAACTGGAGATGGGCCACCATATAGTTGCTGGTAGTTGATCCAAGGTTCTCTGGAAGAGGAGAACATTCTGTTAATTGTTGAGCCCTTTCAGTGGCCCCACACTTCTTTAAATTTTTAGAAGTATACTTGAGGCTGTGTTTATGTACATCATTTGCAGTCCATAAGAGGGATTTAGATTCTCCAGAATCTGACTCCCTCTACTGGAGTGTCTGAAGACAGCTACAGTGTACTTATATCTAATAAATAAATAAATAAATAAATAAATAAATAAATAAATAAACATTATTTAAACAGGATAAGAAATAAAGAAAGACCTGGCAGGCCTGCCATCCATATCTCTGTCTGTCTGTCTGTCTGTCTATCTGATCCCCTGGAACTGGAGATGGGCCACCATATAGTTGCTGGTAGTTGATCCCAGGTTCTCTGGAAGAGGAGACAATGCTGTTAATGTTGAGCCCTTTCTTTCTTTCTTTCTTTCTTTTTTTTTTTTTTTTTTTTTTTTGGTTTTTTCGAGACAGGGTTTCTCTGTGTAGCCCTGGCTGTCCTGGAACTCACTTTGTAGACCAGGCTGGCCGGGAACTCAGAAATCCGCCTGCCTCTGCCTCCCGAGTGCTGGGATTAAAGGCGTGCGCCACCACGCCCGGCTTGTTGAGCCCTTTCAATGGCCCTACCCATGTTTAAATTTTTAGAAGTGTATGTGAGGCTGTGTTTATGTACATCATATGCAGACCAGAAGAGGGATTTAGATTCATCAGAATCTGACACCCTCTACTGGAGTGTCTGAAGACAGCTACTGTGTACTTATATCTAATAAATAAATAAATAAATAAATAAATAAATAAATAAATAAACATTATTTAAACAGGATAAGAAAGAAAGAAAGACCAGGCAGGCCTTCCATCCATATCTCTGTCTGTCTGTCTGTCTGTCTGTCTGTCTATCTGATCCCCGGGAACTGGAGATGGGCCACCATATAGTTGCTGGTAGTTGATCCCAGGTTCTCTGGAAGAGGAGACAATGCTGTTAATTGTTGAGCCCTTTCAGTCGCCCCACCCATCCTTAAATTTTTAGAAGTGTATATGAGGCTGTGTTAATGTACATCATATGCAGACCTTAAGTGGGATTTAGATTGTCCAGAATCTGACACCCTCTTCTGGAGTGTCTGAAAACAGCTACAGTGTATTTATATCTAATAAATAAATAAATAAATAAACATTTTTTAAAATGGATAAGTAATAAAGAAAGACCAGGCAGGAGTGCCATCCTTATCTCTGTCTGTCTATCTGTCTGTCTGATCCCCTGGAACTGGAGATGGTCCATCATATACTTGCTGGTAGTTGATCCCAGGTTCTCTGGAAGAGGAGACAATGCTGTTATTTGTTGAGCCCTTTAAGTGGCCCCACCCATCTTTAAATTTTTAGAAGTGTATGTGAATCTCTGTTTATGTACATCATATGCATACCTTAAGAGGGATTTAGATTCTCCAGAATCTGACACCCTCTTCTGGAGTGTCTGAAGACAGCTACACTGTACTTATATCTAATAAATATATACATAAATAAATAAATAAATAAATAAACATTTTTTAAAAAGGATAAGAAAGAAAGAAAGACCAGGCAGGCCTGCCATCCTTATCTCTGTCTGTCTGTCTCTCTGTCTGTCTGATCCCCTGGAACTGGAGATGGGCCACCATATAGTTGCTGGTAGTTGGTCCCAGGTTCTCTGGAAGAGGAGACAATGCTGTTAATTGTTGAGCCTTTTCAGTGGCCCCACCAATCTTTATATTTTTAGAAGTATATGTGAGTCTCTGTTTATGTACATCATATGCAGACCATTAGAGGGGTTTAGATTCTCCAGATTCTGACACCCTCTACTGGAGTATCTGAAGACAGCTACAGTGTACTTATATCGAATAAATACATAAAAAAATAAATAAATGAATAAATAAATAAATAAATAAGTAAATAAATAAATAAACATTTTTAAAAAAGGATAAGAACGAAAGAAAGACCTGGAAGGCCTGCCATCCTTATCTCTGTCTGTCTGTCTGTCTGTCTTATCCTCTGATACAGGATATGGGCCACCATATAGTTGCTGGTAGTTGATCCCAGGTTCTCTGGAAGGGGAGACAATGCTGTTAATTGTTGAGACCTTTCAGTGGTCCCACCCATCTTTAAATATTAGAAGTGTATGTGAGGCTGTGTTTATGTACATCATATGCAGACCATAAGAGGGTTTTAGATTCTCCAGAATCTGACACCCTCTACTGGAGTGTCTGAACAGCTACAGTGTACTTATATCTAATAAATACATAAATAAATAAATAAATAAATAAATAAATAAATAAATAAATAAATAAATAAACATTTTTTAAAAAGGATAAGCAAGAAAGCAAGTCCAGGCAGGCATGCCATCCATATCTCTGTCTGTCTGTCTGTCTGTCTATCTGATCCCCGGAAATGGAGATGGGCCACCATATAGTTGCTGGTAGTTGATCCCAGGTTCTCTGGAAGAGGAGAAAATGCTGTTACTGTTGAGCCCTTTCAGTGGCCCTACCCATCTTTAAATTTTTAGAAGTGTATGTGAGGCTTTGTTTATGTACATCATATGCAGACCAGAAGAGGGATTTAGATTCATCAGAATCTGACACCCTCTTCTGGATTGTCTGAAGACAGCTACAGTGTACTTATATCAAATAAATAAATAAATAAGTAAATAAATAAATAAATAAATACATAAATCAATAAACATTTTTAAAAAAAATAAGAAAGAAAGAAAGTCCAGGCAGGCCTTCCATCCATATCTCTGTCTGTCTGTCTGTCTGTCTGTCTATCTTACCCCCGGGAACTGGAGATGGGCCACCATATAGTTGCTGGTAGTTCATCCCAGGTTCTCTGGAAGAGGAGACAATGCTGTTAATTGTTGAGCCCTTTCTTTAGTGACCCCACCCATCTTTAAATTTTTAGAAGTATATGTGAGGCTGTGTTTATGTACATCATATGCAGACCAGAAGAGGGATTTAGATTCATCAGAATCTGACACCCTCTTCTGGAGTGTCTGAAGACAGCTACAGTGTATTTATATCTAATAAATAAATAAATAAATAAATAAATAAATAAATAAACATTTTTTAAAATGGATAAGAAATAAAGAGAGACCAGGCAGGAGTGCCATCCTTATCTCTGTCTGTCTATCTGTCTGTCTGATCCCCTGGAACTGGAGATGGTCCATCTTATACTTGCTGGTAGTTGATCCCAGGTTCTCTGGATGAGGAGACAATGCTGTTATTTGTTGAGCCCTTTAAGTGGCCCCACCCATCTTTAAATTTTTAGAAGTATATGTGAGGCTTTGTTTATGTACATCATATGCAGACCATAAGAGGGATTTAGATTCTCAGGAATCTGACACCCTCTTCTGGATTGTCTGAAGACAGCTACAGTGTACTTATATCAAATAAATAAATAAATAAGTAAATAAATAAATAAATACATAAATCAATAAACATTTTTAAAAAAAATAAGAAAGAAAGAAAGTCCAGGCAGGCCTTCCATCCATATCTCTGTCTGTCTGTCTGTCTGTCTATCTTACCCCCGGGAACTGGAGATGGGCCACCATATAGTTGCTGGTAGTTGATCCAAGATTCTCTGGAAGAGGAGATAATGCTGTTAATTGTTGAGCCCTTTTAGTGGCCCCACACTTCTTTAAATTTTTAGAAGTATACCTGAGGCTGTGTTTATGTACATCATATGCAGATTATAAGAGGATTTAGATTCTCCATAATCAGACTCCCTCTACTGGAGTGTCTGAAGACAGCTACAGTGTACTTATATCTAATAATACATAAATAAATAAATAAATAAACATTTTTTTAAAAGGATAAGAAAGAAAGAAAGACCAGGCAGGCATTCCATCCTTATCTGTGTCTGGCTGTCTGGCTGTCTGATCCCCTGGAACTAAAGGTGGGCCACCATATAGTTGCTGGTAGTTGATCCCAGGTTCTCTGGAAGAAGAGTCAATGCTGTTAATTTTTGAGCCCTTTCAGGGACCCCACCCATCTTTAAATTTTTAGAAGTATATGTGAGACTGTGTTTATGTACATCATATGCAGACCATTAGAGGGATTTATATTCTCCAGATTCTGACACCCTATTCTGGAGTGTCTGAAGACAGCTACAGTATACTTATATCTAATAAATACATAAATAAATAAATAAATAAATAAATAAATAAATAAATAAACCTTTTTTAAAAATGGATAAGAAAGAAAGAAAGAAAGACCAGGCAGGCATGCCATCCTTATCCTTGTCTGTTTCTCTGTCTGTCTGTCTGATCCCCTGGAACTGGAGATGGGCCACCATATAGTTGATGGTAGTTGATCCCAGGTTCTCTGGAGAGATAATGCTGTTAATTGTTGAGCCCTTTCAGTGGTCCCACCCATCTTTAAATTTTTAGAAGTATATGTGAGTCTCTGTTTATGTATATCATATGCAGACCATAAGAAGGATTTAGATTCTCCAGAATCTGACACCCTCTACTGGAGTGTCTGAAGACAGCTACAGTGTACTTATATCGAATAAATACATAAATAAATAAATAAATAAATAAATAAATAAATAAATAAACATTTTTTAAAAAGGATGAAAAAGAAAGAAATACCAGGCAGGCCTGTCATCCTTATCTCTCTCTGTCTGTCTGTCTGTCTTTCTGATCCCCTGGAACTGGAGATGGGCCATCATATAGTTGCTGGTAGTTGATCCCAGGTTCTCTGGAAGAGGAGATAATGCTGTTAATTGTTGAGCCCTTTCAGTGGTCCCACCCATCTTTATATTTTTAGAAGTATATGTGAGTCTCTGTTTATGTACCTCATATTCAGACAATAAGGGGGATTTAGATTCTCCAGAATCTGACACCCACTTCTGGAGTGTCTGAAGACAGCTACAGTGTACTTATATCTAATAAATACATAAATAAATAAATAAATAAATAAACATTTTTTTTAAAAAGGATAAGAAAGAAAGAAAGACCAGGCACTCCTGCCACCTTGTCTGTCCGTCTGTCTGTCTGTCTATCTGTCATATCCACTGGAACTGGAGATGGGCCAAAATATAGGTGCTGGTAGTTGATCCCAGGTTCTCTGGAAGAGGAGACAATGCTGTTAATTTTTGAGCCCTTTCAGTGGCCCCAACCATCTTTAAATTTTTAGAAGTATATGTGAGGCTGTGTTTATGTACATCATATGCAGACCATAAGAGGGATATAGATTATCCAGAACCTCACACCCTCTTCTGGAGTGTCTGAAGACAGCTACAGTGTTCTTATAATAAATAAATAAATAAATAAATAAATAAATATAAATAAATAAATAAATAAACATTTTTAAAAAAGGATAAGAAAGAAAGAAAAACCAGGCAGGCCTGCCATCCTTATCTTTGTCTGTCTGTCTGTCTCTCTGTCTATCTGTCTGTCTGATCCCCTAGAACTGGAGATGGGCCACCATATAGTTGCTGGTAGTTGATCCCAGGTCCTCTGGAAGAGGAGACAATGCTGTTAATTGTTGAGCCCTTTCAGTGGCCACACCCATCTTTGAATTTTTAGAAGTAAATGTGACGCTGTGTTTATGTACATCATATTCAGACCATAAGAGGGATTAAATTCTCCAGAATCTGACACAGTCTTTTGGAGTGTCTAAGACGGATACAGTGTACTTATATCTAATAAATACATAAATACATAAATAAACATTTTTTAAAATCGATTAGAAAGAAAGAAAGACCAGGCAGGCCTGCCATCCTTATCTCTGTCTGTCTGTCTGTCTGATCCCCTGGAACTGGAGATGGGCCACCATAGAGTTGCTGGTAGTTGATCCCAGGTTCTCTAGAAGAGAAGACAATGCTGTTGAGCCCTTTCAGTTGCCCACCCATCTTTAAATTTTTAGAAGTATATGTAAGGCTGTGTTTATGTACCGAATATGCAGACCATAAGAGGGATTTAGATTCTCCAGAATCTGACACCCTCTTCTGGAGTGTCTGAAGACAGCTACAGTGTAATTATATCTAATAAATTCATAAATAAACAAATAAACATTTTTTAAAAAGGATAATAAAGAAAGAGAGACCAGGCAGGCCTGCCATCCTTGTCTGTCTGTCTGTCTGTCTGATCCCCGGAACTGGAGTTGGGCCACCATATAATTGCTGGTAGTTGATCCCAGGTTCTCTGGAAGAGGAGACAATGCTGTTAATTGTTGAGCCCTTTCAGTGGCCCCACCCATCTTTAAGTTTTTAAAAGTATATGTGAGGCTGTGTTTATGTACATCATATGCAGATCATAAGAGGGATATAGATTCTCCAGAATCTGACACCCTCTTGGGGAGTGTTTGAAGACAGCTACCGTGTACTTTTATCTAATAAATACATACATAAATTAATAAACATTTTTAAAAAGGATAAGAAAGAAAGAAAGAAAGACCAGGCAGGCCTGCCACCTTGTCTGTCTGTCTGTCTGTCTGTCTCTCTATCTGTCAGATCCCCTGGAACTGGAGATAGGCCACCATATAGTTGCTGGTAGTTGATCCCAGGTACTCTGGAAGAGGAGACAATGCTGTTAGTTGTTGAGCCCTTTCAGTAGCCCCACCCATCTTTAAATTTTTAGAAGTATATGTGAGGCTGTGTTTATGTACATCATATGCAGACCATACGAGGGATTTAGATTCTCCAGAATCTGACACCCTCTTCTGGAGTGTCTGAAGACAGCTACATTGTACTTATATCTAATAAATACATAAATAAATAAATAAATATATATATACATAAATAAATAAATAAACATTTTTTTAAAAAGGATAAGAAAAAAAGAAAGACCAGGCAGGCCTGCCATCCTTATCTCTGTCTGTCTGTCTGTCTGTCTGATCCACTGGAACTAAAAATGGGCCACCATATAGTTGCTCATTGTTGATCCCAGGTTCTCTGGAAGAGGAGTCAATGCTGTTAATTATTGAGCCCTTTCTGGGGCCCCACCCATCTTTAAATTTTTAGAACTATATGTGAGGCTGTGTTTATGTACATCATATGCAGACCATAAGAGGGATTTATATTCTCCAGAATCTGACACCCTCTTCTGGAGTGACTGAAGACAACTACAGTGTACTTATATCTAATAAATAAATAAATAAATAAATAAATAAATAAATAAATAAATAAATAAATAAACATTTTTAAAAAAGGATAAGAAAGAAAGAAAGAAAGACCAGGCAGGCCTGCCATCCTTATCTCTGTCTATCTGTCTGTCTGTCTGATACCCTGGAACTGGAGATGGGCCACCATATAGTTGCTGGTAGTTGATCCCATTTTCTCTGCAAGAGGAGACAATGCTGTTAATTTTTGAGCCCTTTCAGTGGCCCCACCCATCTTTAAATTTTTAGAAGAATTTGTGAGGCTGTGTTTATGTACATCATATGCAGACCATAAGAGGGATTTAGATTCTTCAGAATCTGACACCCTCTTCTGGAGTGTCTGAAGACAGCTAGAGTGTACTTATATCTAATAAATACATACATAAATAAATAAACATGTTTTAAAAAGGATAAGAAAGAAATAAAAACCAAGCAGGCCTGCCTTCCTTGTCTGTTTGTCTATCTGTCTATCTAATCCCCTGAAACTGGAGATGGGCCACCATATTTTTGCTGGTAGTTGATCCCAGGTTCTCTGGAAGAGGAGACAATGCTGGTATTTGTTGAGCCCTTTAAGTTGCCCCACCCATCTTTAAATTTTTAGAAGTATATATGAGGCTGTGTTTATGTACATCTTATGCAGACCATAAGAGGGATTTAGATTCTCCGTAATCTGACACCCTCTTCTGGAGTGTCTGAAGACAGCTACTGTGTACTTATATCTAATAAATACATACATAAATAAATAAATAAACATTTTTTAAAAGGATAAGAAGGAAAGAAAGACCAGGTAGGCCTGCCATCCTTATCTCTGTCTGTCAGTCTGTCTGTCTGATCCCCTGGAACTAGAGATGGGCCACCATATAGTTGCTGGTAGTTGATCCCAGGTTCTCTGGAAGAGGAGACAATGCTGTTAATTGTTGAGACCTTTCAGTGGCCCCACCCATCTTTAAATTTTTAGAAGTATATGTGAGGCTGTGTTTATGTACATTGTATGCAGACCATAAGAGGGATTTAGATTCTCCAGAAACTGATACCCTCTTCTGGAGTGTCTGAAGACATCTACAGTGTACTTATATCTAATAAATAAATAAATAAATAAATAAAGAAAGAAAGAAAGAAAGAAAGAAAGAAAGAAAGAAAGAAAGATGTTTTAAAAAGGATAAGAAAGAATAAAAACCAGACAGGCCTGCCATTCTAGTCTGTCTGTCTGTCTGTCTGTCTGATCCCCTGGAACTGGAGATGGGCCATTATATAGTTGCTGGTAGTTGATCCCAGGTTCTCTGGAAGAGGAGACAAGGCTGTTAATTGTTGAGCCCTTTCAGTGGCCCCACCCATCTTTAAATTTTTAGAAGTATATATGAGGCTGTGTTAATGTACATCATATGCAGTCCATAAGAGGGATTTAGATACTCCAGAACCTGAAACCCTCCTCCTGAGTTTCTGAAGACAGCTACAGTGTACTTAAATCTAATAAATAAATAAATAAATAAATAAATAAATAAATAAATAAATAAATAAACATTTTAAAAGGATAAGAAAGAAAGAAAGAAAGAAAGAAAGAAAGAAAGAAAGAAAGAAAGAAAGAAAGAAAGAAAGAACAGGCAGACCTGTGATCCTTATCTCTTCTGTCTGTCTGTCTGTCTATCTGATCCCCTGGAACTGGAGATGGGCCACCATATAGTTGCTGGTACTTGATCCCAGGTTCTCTGGAAGAGGAGACAATGCTGTTAATTGTTGAGCCCTTTCAGTGGCCCCACACATCTTTAAATTTTTGGAAGTAATTGTGAGTCTGTGCTTATGTACATCATTTGCAGTCCATAAGAGGGATTTAGATTCTCCAGAATCTGACACCCTCTTCCTCAGTGTCTGAAGACAGCTACAGTGTACTTATATCTAATATACATTAATAAATAAATAAACATTTCTTAAAAAGGATAAGAAAGAAAGAAAGACCAGGCAGGCCTGCCATCCTTATCTCTATCTGTCTGTATGTCTGTCTGTCTGTCTGATCCCCTGGAACTGGAGATGGGCCACCATATAGTTGCTGGTAGTTGAACCCAGGTTCTCTGGAAGAGGAGACAATGCTGTTAATTTTTGAGCAGTAAAGTGGCCCCACCCATCTTTAAATTTTTAGAAGTATATGTGAGGATGTGTTTATGTACCTCATATGCAGACCATAAGAGGGATTTAGATTGTCCAGAATCTGACACCGTCTTCTGGAGTGTCTGAAGACTGCTACAATGTACTTATATCTAATAAATAAATAAATAAATAAATAATCATTTTTTAAAAATGATAAGAAAAAAGGAAAGTCCAGGCAGGCCTGCGTTCCTTAACTCTGTCTGTCTGTCTGTCTGTCTGATCCCGGGGAACTGGAGATGGGCCGCCATATAGTGGCTGATAGTTGATCCCAGGTTCTCTGGAAAAGGAGACAATGCTGTTAATTGTTGAGCCCTTTCAGTGGCCCCACTCATCTTTAAATTTTTAGAAGTGTATGTGAGGCTGTGTTTATGTACATCATAGGCAGACTATAAGAGGGATTTAGATTCTCCAGAATCTGACACCCTCTTCTGGAGTGTCTGAAGACAGCTACAGTGTACTTATTCTAATAAATAAATAAATAAATAAATAAATAAATAAATAAATAAATAAATAAATGAATAAATAAACTTTTTTTAAAAATGATAAGAAAAAAAGAAATACCAGGGAGGCCTGCCATCCTTATCTCTGTCTGTCTGTCTATCTGTCTTTCTGATTCCCTGGACCTGGAAATGGGCCACCATATAGTTGCTGGTAGTTGATCTCAGGTTCTCTGGAAGAGGAGACAATGCTGTTAATTGTTGAGCCCTTTCAGTGGCCCCACCCATCTTTAAATTTTTGGAAGTAAATGTGAGTCTGTGTTTATGTACATCATATGCAGACCATAAGAGGGATTTAGATTCTCCAGAATCTGACAACCTCTTCTGGAGTGTCTGAAGACCTCTACAGTGTACTTATATCTAATAAATACATAAATAAATAAATAAACATTTTTTCAAAAAGGATAAGAAAGAAAGAACAACCAGGCAGGCCTGCCATCCTTGTCTGTTTGTCTGTCTGTCTGTCTGATCCCCTGAAACTGGAGATGGGCCACCATATTTTTGCTGGTAGTAGATCCCAGGTTCTCTGTAAGAGGAGACAATGCTGTTAATTGTTGAGCCCTTCAGTGGCCCCACCCATCTTTAAATTTTTAGAAGTATATGTGAGGCTTTGTTTATGTACATCATATGCAGACCATAAGAGGGATTTATATTCTCCAGAATCTGACACCCTCTTCTGGAGTATCTGAAGGCAGCTACAGGGTACTTATATCTAATAAATAAATGAATAAATAAATAAATAAATAAACATTTTTTAAAAGGATAAGAAAAAATGAAAGACCAGGCAGGCCTGCCATCCTTATCTCTGTCTGTCTGTCTGTCTGTCTGATCTCCTGGAACTGGAGATGGGCCACAATATAGTTGCTGGTAGTTGATCCCAGGTTCTCTGGAAGAGGAGACAATGCTGTTAATTGTTGAGCCCTTTCAGTGGCCCCACTCATCTTTAAATTTTTAGAAGTGTATGTGAGGCTGTGTTTATGTACATCATAGGCAGACTATAAGAGGGATTTAGATTCTCCAGAATCTGACACCCTCTTCTGGAGTGTCTGAAGACAGCTACAGTGTACTTATGTCTAATAAATAAATAAATAAATAAATAAATAAATAAATAAATAAATATTTAAAAAAAATGATAAGAAAAAAAGAAAGACCAGGCAGGGCCTGCCATCCTTTTCTCTGTCTGTCTGTCTGTCTTTCTGATCTCCTGGAACTGGAGATGGGCCACCATATAGTTGCTGGTAGTTGATCCCAGGTTCTCTGGAAGAGGAGACAATGCTGTTAATTGTTGAGCCCTTTCAGTGGCCCCACTCATCTTTAAATTTTTAGAGCTGTATGTGAGGCTGTGTTTATGTACATCATATGCAGACCATAAGAGGGATTTAGATTCTCCAGAATATGACACCCTCTTCTGGAGTGTCTGAAGATAGCTACAGTGTACTTATATCTAATAAATACATAAATAAATAAATAAATAAATAAATAAACATTTTTTAAAAAGGATAAGAAAGAAAGAAAGACCAGGCAGGCCTTCCATCCTTATCTCTGTCTGTCTGTCTGTCTCTCTGTCTGATCCCCTGGAACTGGAGATGGGCAACCATATAGTTGCTTGTAGTTGATCCCAGGTTCTCTGGAAGAGGAGACAATGCTGTTAATTATTGAGCCCTTTCAGTGGCCCCACCCATCTTTAAATTTTTAGAAGTATATGTGAGGCTGTGTTTATGTACATCATATGCAGACCATAAGAGGGATTTAGATTCTCCAGAATCTGACACCCTCTACTGGAGTGTCTGAAGACAGCTACAGTGTACTTATATCTAAAAAATACATAAATAAATAAATAAATAAATAAATAAATAAATAAATAAATAAAATATTTTTTAAAAGGATAAGAAATAAAGTAAGACCAGGCAGGCCTGCCATCCTTATGTCTGTCTGTCTGTCTGTCTGTCTTTCTGATCCCCTGGAACTGGAGATGGGCCACCATATAGTTGCTGTTAGTTGATCCCAGGTTTTCTGGAAGAGGAGACAATTCTGTTAATTGTTGAGCCCTTTCAGTGGCCCCACCCATCTATAAATTTTTAGAAGTATATGTGAGGCTGTGTTTATGTACATCATATGCAGCCCATAAGAGGGATTTAGATTCTCCAGAATCTTACACCCTTTTCTGCAGTGTCTCAAGACAGCTACAGTGTACTTATATCTAATAAATAAATAAATAAATAAATAAATAAATAAATAAATAAACATTTTTTAAAAGGGATAAGAAAGAAAGAAAAACCAGGCAGGCCTGCCATACTTGTCTGTCTGTCTTACTGTCTTGCCTAGCCCCTTGCCTAGCCTAGCCTAGCCTAGCCCCTTGCCTAGCCTAACCTAGCCCCTTGCTTAGCCTAGCCCTGCCTTGCCTAGCCCTGCCTATCCCTCTCTTTAACCAGGCTGGCCTCGAAATCAGAAACTGACTGCCTCTCCCTCCAGAGTGCTCTCATTAAGAGCTCGAGCCACCACTGACTGTTGGGTTTTCTAAGTCTTACATAGGTATGGTCTGTTTCTCAGCTGTGAAACCGTAATTAACACATGTAGTCTGTCCTAGGTCAGCCATAGCTACAGACTGAGGCCTTTTCTAAAACAAAACAAAAGAAAACAAAAAATAGAAATGATAAAATAAATAAATTAAGCAACCACATGATATCTTTTCTTTCTTTCAATGATACTCAGAGCTTGAAGCAGTTCACCCATGAGACCTCAGCTCCGGACATTGAGGCTGTTTCCCTAACAAGTATTATGGCTGAACCTGAGGGGTTCTACTGCTGATTTGTGTCCCCCACTTTAAAAAAATAGTTGTTTTCAAAGGCTGCAGGTTCTTAGCCCTGTTCCTTGTTACAGTTGAGTCACAGCCCTGAAAGTTCAGTGGTAGTTAAAGGCACTGAGAAGGGCTTCCTATAGACATCAAAGACCAAGTCTTTGTTATTAAAAAGTTAATCTGGATTCCCCCACCCCCTGAGGGTTTGTATTCTCAACATAGACCCTTTTCCTTCCTAACCTTGGCTGTCCTGAAACTTACTGTCCTTGAACTCAGTGATTTGCCTGTCTTGCTGGGATGAAACTGTGAGCTACCATCCAGAAGGAAGCACCCTGCTGAGGTTAGATTGGGGTCTCTTCCATTTTCCTCTATGAACATGCATATGGCAGGCCTGTTCTTTCTTTTTTACTTTTCCTTTTCTTTTTAAAGATTTATTTATTTATTATATCAAAGTATGCTGTAGCTATGTTCAGACACTCCAGAAGAGGGTGTCAGATGCTGAAGAATCTAAATCATTCTTATTGTCTGCATATGATGTATATAAACACAGCCTAACATATACTCAAAAAAAAAAGAAAGAAAGAAAGAAAGAAAGAAAGAAAGAAAGGAAGGAAGGAAGGAAGGAAGGAAGGAAGGAAGGAAGAAAGAAAGAAAGAAAGAAAGAAAGAAAGAAAGAAAGAAAGAAAGAAAGAAAGAAAGAAAGAAAGAAAGAAAGAAAGAAAGAAAGATGTGGCTACAGAGAGGGCTCAACAATTAAGAGCATTGTCTCCTCTTCCAGAGAACCTGGGCTCAATTACCAGTATATATATATATATGGTGGCCCATCTCCAGTTCCAGGGGATCTATTACTCTGTTCTGGAGTCTGTGGGCACAGCATACACATGCAAAACATTCTTACACTAAAAATAAAATAGATCATTCAGAGAGAGGACAGAGAGTGGGTGAGAGAGAGGGGAGGTAATTATAACTCCTGACGAGTTTGAAGACCTGAGCTTCATCACTCACACAAATAAATACATGCAAAATAATTTTTATTGAGCAACAGTTATATTTACTATATCTAAAGGACAGTCATGAGCATATTCTCTAAATAGAAAAAGGCCTGTTAGTCTTAGAAATGGAAAAGACAAACCAAGGAAGATTTGCAATTACATAATGAGGCAGCTCAGCCCAGCTCTTAGGTTGGAAATAAGACTCGAGAATAGGATACACATGAAGCCAGCCAGCCATTGCTTTTTGTTTTGGAGGCTGAAAGGATACACCTGAAGACAGCCAATGCTGTGTGTGCTTGATGGTGATCTGGTAATTTTTTTTTTTAATTTTTAAAAACTTTAACACTTTTTATAAAACTTTTATAAAAACTTTTTATTCTCCTTTCTTTCTTTCTTTCTTTCTTTCTTTCTTTCTTTCTTTCTTTCTTTCTTTCTTTCTTTCTTTCTTTCTTTCTTTCTTTCTTTTTTCAGGGTTTCTCACCATATTGAAGGTACTACAAGTTTGATTTTCTTATTTTTCTACTGTTTCAGGGTTTCTCACCATATTGCAGGTCCTACTGTGTGATTTTCTCATTTTTCGACTTTTTCAGGGTTTCTTATCATATTCCAAGTCCTAGAGTGTGATTTTCTCATTTTCGACTTTTTCAGGGATTCTCACCATATTGCAGGTCCTACAAGTGTGAATTTCTTAATTTTCGACTTTTGCAGGGTTTCTCACCATGTTCCAGCTACTACAGTGTATTTTTCTCATTTTTTAAAATTTTCACGGTCTCTCATCTTATTCCAAGTCGAACAGTGTAATTTTCTCATTTTTCGACTTTTTCAGGGTTTCTCACCATATTGCAGGTACTACAAGTTTGATTTTCTTATTTTTCAAATGTTTCAGGGTTTCTCACCATATTCCAGGTCCTACTGTGTGATTTTCTCACGTTAAGACTTTTTCAGTGTTTCTCACCAATATTCTAGGTACTAGAGTGTGATTTTCTCATTTTTTGACTTTTTCAGGTTTTCTCATCATATTCCAAGTCCTAGAGTGTGATTTTCTCTTTTTCGGACTTTTTCAGGGTTTCTCAAAAATATTCCAGGTCCTACAGTGTAATTTTCTCATTTTTTGACTTTTTCAGGGTTTCTCACCATATTCTAAGTCCTATAGTGTGATTTTCTCATTTTTTGACTTTTTCAGGTTTTCTCATCTTACTTCAAGTCCTACAGTGTGATTTTCTCATTTTTCGACTTTTTCAAGGTTTCTCACCATATTGCAGGTCCTACAAGTGTGATTTTCTTATTGTTGGACTTTTTCAGGGTTTCTCACCATATTCCAGCTCCTACAGTGCATTTTTGTCATTTTTTGTTTTTTTCACGGTTTCTCATCTTATTCCAAGTCCTACAGTGTGATTTTCTCATTTTTCGACTTTTTCAGGGTTTCTCACCATATTGCAGTGCTACTGTGTGATTTTCTCATTTTTAGACTTTTTCAGGGTTTCTCACCATATTCCAGGTTCTACTGTGTGATTTTCTCATTTTTTGTCTTTTTCAGGGTTTCTCCCCATATTCCAAGTCCTATTGTGTGATTTTCTCATTTTTTGACTTTTTCAGGGTTTCTCATCTTATTCCAAGTCCTACAGTGTGATTTTCTCATTTTTGACTTTTTCAGGGTTTCTCACAAATATTGCAGGTCCTACAAGTGTGATTTTCTTATTGTTGGACTTTTTCAGGTTTTTCTCACCATATTCCAGCTCCTATAGTGCATTTTTGTCATTTTTTGTCTTTTTCACGGTTTCTCATCTTATTCCAAGTCCTACAGTGTGATTTTCTCATTTTTCGACTTTTTAAGGGTTTCTCACCATATTGCAGGTCCTACTCTGTGATTTTCTCATTTTTAGATTTTTTCAGGGTTTCTCACCATATTCCAGGTACTACTGTGTGATTTTCTCATTTTTTGACTTTTTCAGGGTTTCTCATCATATTCCAAGTCCTAGAGTGTGATTTTCTCTTTTTAAGACTTTTTAAGGGTTTCTCACCATATTCCAGGTCCTACAGTGTGATTTTCTCAATTTTTGACTTTTTCATGGTTTCTCATCATATTCCAAGTCCTAGACTGTGATTTTCTCTTTTTTCGACTTTTTCAGGGTTTCTCACCATATTCCAGGTCCTACAGTGTGATTTTCTCATTTTTTGACTTTTTCAGGGTTTCTCATCTTACTCCAAGTCCTACAGTGTGATTTTCTCATTTTTCGACTTTTTCAGGGTTTCTCACCATATTGCAGGTCCTACTGTGTGATTTTCTCATTTTTAGACTTTTTCAGTGTTTACTCACCATATTCAAGGTACTACAGTGTTATTTTCTCATTTTTTGACTTTTTCAGGGTTTCTCATCTTATTCCAAGTCCTACAGTGTGATTTTCTCATTTTTCGACTTTTTCAGGGTTTCTCACCATATTGCAGGTCCTACTGTGTGATTTTCTCATTTTTAGACTTTTTCAGGGTTTCTCACCATATTCCAGGTACTACTGTGTGATTTCTCATTTTTTGACTTTTTCAGGGTTTCTCACCATATTCCAGCTCCTACTGCGTGATTTTCTCTTTTTTCGACTTTTTCAGGGTTTCTCACCATATTCCAGGTCCTACAGTGTGATTTTCTCATTTTTTGACTTTTTCAGGGTTTCTCACCATATTCCAGCTCCTACTGCGTGATTTTCTCATTTTTCGACTTTTTCAGGGTTTCTCACCATATTCCAAGTCCTACAGTGTGATTTTCTCATTTTTTGACATTTTCAGGGTTTGTCACCATATTCCAGGTACTTCAGTGTGATTTTCTTATTTTAGACTTTTTCAGTGTTTCTCACCAAATTCCAGGACCTACTGCGTGATTTTCTCATTTTTGACTTTTTCAGGATTTCTCACCATATTCCATGTCCTACACTGTAATTTTCTCATTTTTCGACTTTTTCAGGGTTTTTCACCATATTGGAGGTTCTACAAGTGTGATTTTCTTATTTTTCGACTTTTTTCAGTGTTTCTCATCATATTCCAGCTCCTACAGTGTATTATTCTCATTTTTTTGATTTTTTTCACGGTTTCTCATCTTATTCCAAATCCTACAGTGTGATTTTCTCATTGTTGGAATTTTTTAGGGTTTCTCACCAAATTGCAGGTACTACAAGTTTGATTTTCTTATTTTTCGACTGATTCAGTGTTTCTCACCATATTGCAGGTCCTATTGTGTGATTTTTCTCATTTTTCGACTTTTTCAGGGTTTCTCATCATATTCCAGGTTCTACATTGTGATTTTTCTCATTTTTTGAATTTTTCAGGGTTGCTCACCATATTTCAGCTCCTACCGTGTATTTTTGTCATTTTTTGTCTTTTTCACGGTTTCTCATCTTATTCCAAGTCCTATATTGTGATTTTCTCCTTTTTTGACGTTTTCAGGGTTTCTCACCATATTGCAGGTACTACAAGTTTGATTTTCTTATTTTTCTATCTTTCAGGGTTTCTCACCATATTCCAGGTCCTACTGTTTGATTTTCTCATTTTTAGACTTTTTCATGGTTTCTCACCATATTCCAGGTACTACAGTGTACTTTTCTCATTTTTTTTGACCTTTTCAGGGTTTCTCATCATATTCCAAGTCCTAGAGTGTGATTTTCTCTTTTTTCGACTATTTCAGAGTTTCTCACCATATTCCAGGTCCTATAGTGTGATTTTCTCATTTTAAGACTTTTTCAGGGTATCTCAACATATTCCAGGTACTACAGTGTGATTTTCTCATTTTTCGACTTTTTCAGGGTTTCTCATCTTATTCCAAGTCCTAAAGTATGATTTTCTCATTTTAAGACTTTTTCAGGGTTTCTCACCATATTCCACGTCCTACAGTGTGATTTTCTCATTTTTCGACTTTTTCAGGGTTTCTCACCATATTGGAGGTTCTATAAGTGTGATTTTCTTATTTTTCGACTGATTCAGTGTTTCTCACCATATTGCAGGTCCTACAGTGTGATTTTATCATTTTTCGACTTTTTCAGGGTTTCTCAGCATATTGGAGGTTCTACAAGTGTGATTTTCTTATTTTTTGACTTTTTCAGGGTTTCTTACCATATTCCAGCTTCTACAGTGTATTTTTCTCATTTTTTGACTTTTTCACGGTTACTCATCGTATTCTAAATCCTACAGTGTGATTTTCGCATTTTTGGAAATTTTCAGGGTTTCTCACCATAGTGCAAGTACTACAAGTTTGATTTTCTTATTTTTTGACTGTTTAAGTGTTTATCACCATATTGCAGGTCCTAATGTGTGATTTTCTCATTTTGAGACTTTTTCTGTGTTTCTCACCATATTCCAGCTACTACAGTGTGATTTTCTCATTTTTCGACTTTTATACGGTTCCTCATCATATTCCAAGTCCTAGAGTGTGATTTTTCTAATTATTGACTTTTTCAGGGTTACTCACCAAATTCCATCTTCTACAGTGTGATTTTCAAATTTTTCGACTTTTTCAGGGTTTTTCATCTTATTCCAAGTCCTACAGTGTGATTTTCTCATTTTTTGACTTTTTCAGGGTTTCTCATCATATTCCAAGTCCTAGAGAGTGATTTTTCTAATTTTTCGCCTTTTTCAGAGTTTCTCACCATATTCCAGGTTCCACAGTGTTATTTTTCTCATTTTTTGACTTTTTCAGGATTGCTCAATATATTCCATCTTCTACAGTGTGATTTTTTCATTTTTCAACTTTTTCAGGGTTTCTCATCTTATTCCAAGTCCTACAGGGTGATTTTCTCATTTTTTGACTTTTTCAGGGTGTCTCATCTTATTCCAAGTCCTACAGTGTGATTTTCTCATTTTTCAACTTTTTCAGGGTTTCTCACCATATTGCAGGTCCTACAAGTGTGAATTTCTTATTTTTTGACTTTTTCAGGGTTTCTCACCATATTCCAGCTCCTTCAGTGTATTTTTCTCATTTTTTGACTTTTTCAGGGTTTCTCACCATATTGCAGATATGACAAATTTGATTTTCTTATTTTTCGACTGCTTCAGGGTTTCTCACCATATTCCAGGTCCTACAGTGTAATTTTCTCATTTTTTGACTTTTTCAGTGTTTCTCAACATATTGCAGGTCCTACTGTGTGATTTTCTCATTTTTAGACTTTTTCAGTGTTTACTCACCATATTCAAGGTACTACAGTGTTATTTTCTCATTTTGAGACTTTTTCAGGTTTTCTCATCTTATTCCAAGTCCTACAGGGTGATTTTCTCTTTTTTCGACTTTTAAAGGGTTTCTCAACATATTCCAGGTCCTACAGTGTAATATTCTCATTTTTTGACTTTTTCAGGGTTTGTCACCATATTCCAGGTACTACAGTGTGATTTTCTTATTTTAGACTTTTTCAGTGTTTCTCACCAAATTCCAGGACCTACTGCGTCATTTTCTCATTTTTGACTTTTTCAGGGTTTCTCACCATATTCCATGTCCTACACTGTAATTTTCTCATTTTTCGACTTTTTCAGGGTTTTTCACCCTATTGGAGGTCCTACAAGTGTGATTTTCTTATTTTTTGACTTTTTCAGGGTTTCTCATCATATTCCAGCTCCTACAGTGTATTATACTCATTTTTTTGATTTTTTCACGGTTTCTCATCATATTCCAAATCCTATAGTGTGATTTTCTCATTTTTTGACTTTTTCAGTGTTTCTCACCATATTGCAGGTCCTACTGTGTGATTTTCTCATTTTTAGACTTTTTCAGTGTTTACTCACCATATTCAAGGTACTACAGTGTGATTTTCTCATTTTTTTGACTTTTTCAGGGTATATCATCATATTCCAAGTCCTAGAGTGTGATTTTCTCTTTTTTCGACTCTTTCAGAGTTTCTCATCATATTCCAGGTCCTACAGTGTGATTTTCTCATTTTAAGACTTTTTCAGGGTTTCTCAACACATTCCAGGTACTACAGTGTGATTTTCTCATTTTTCGACTTTTTCAGGGTTCCTCATCATATTCCAAGTCCTAGAGTGTGATTTTTCTAATTATTGACTTTTTCACGGTTGCTCACCATATTCCATCTTCTACAGTGTGATTTTCTCATTTTTCGACTTTTTCAGGGTTTTTCATCATATTCCAAGTTCTATGGTGTGATTTTCTAATTTTTTGACTTTTTCAGGGTTTCTCACCATATTCGAGGTCCTACAGTGTGATTTTCTCATTTTTCAACTTTTTCAGGGTTTCTCACCATAATGAAGGTCAAACAAGTGTGAGTTTCTTATTTTTCGACTTTTTCAGGTTTTCTCACCATATTCCAGCTCCTACAGTGTATTTTTCTCATTTTTAGACTTTTTCACGTTTTCTCACAATATTCCAAGTCCTACTGCGTGATTTTCTCATTTTTCGACTTTTTCAGGGTTTCTCACCATATTCCAAGTCCTACAGTGTGATTTTCTCATTTTTCGACTTTTTCAGAATTTCTCACCCTATTGCAGGTCCTACAAGTGTGAATTTCTTATTTTTTGACTTTTTCAGGGTTTCTCACCATATTCCAGCTCCTTCAGTGTATTTTTCTCATTTTTTGACTTTTTCAGGGTTTCTCACCATATTGCAGATATGACAAATTTGATTTTCTTATTTTTCGACTGCTTCAGGGTTTCTCACCATATTCCAGGTCCTACTGTGTGATTTTCTCATTTTTAGACTTTTTCAGTGTTTTTCTCACCATATTCAAGGTACTACAGTGTTATTTTCTCATTTTTTGACATTTTCAGGTTTTCTCATCATATTCCATGTCCTAGAGGGTGATTTTATCTTTTTTCGACTTTTAAAGTGTTTCTCAACATATTCCAGGTCCTACAGTGTAATTTTCTCATGTTTTGACTTTTTCAGTGTTTCTCACCATATTGCAGGTCCTACAAGTGTGAATTTCTTTTTTTTAGACTTTTTCAGAGTTACTCACCATATTCCAGGTCCTACAGTGTGATTTTCTCATTTTTAGATTTTTCAGTGTTTCTCAACATATTGCAGGTCCTACTGTGTGATTTTCTCATTTTAAGACTTTTTCAGGGTTTCTCACCATATTCCAGGTCCTACTGTGTGATTTTCTCATTTTTTTACTTTTTCAGTGTTTCTCATCATATTCCAAGTCCTACAGTGTGATTTTCTCATTTTTTGACTTTTTCAGGGTTTCTTATCATATTCCAAGTCCTAGACTGTGATTTTTCTAATTTTTAGACTTTTTCAGATTATATCACCATATTCCTTTTACTACAGTGTTGTTTCTCATTTTTTGACTTTTTCAAGGTTTCTCACCATATTCAATGTCCTACAGTGTGATTTTCTCATTTAAAGGCTTTTTCAGGGTTTGTCACCATATTCCAGGTACTACAGTGTAAATTTCTTATTTTAGACTTTTTCAGTGTTTCTCACCAAATTCCAGGACCTACTGCGTGATTTTCTCATTTTTCGACTTTTTCAGGGTTTCTCACCATATTCCAGGTCCTACACTGTGATTTTCTCATTTTTCGACTTTTTCAGGGTTTTTCACCATATTGGAGGTCCTACAAGTTTGATTTTCTTATTTTTCGACTTTTTCAGGGTTTCTCATCATATTCCAAATCCTACAGTGTGATTTTCTCATTTTTGGAATTTTTCAGGGTTTCTCAACATATTGCAGGTACTACAAGTTTTATTTTCTTATTTTTTGACTGTTTCAGTGTTTCTTACCATATTCCAGCTACTACAGTGGGATTTTCTCATTTTTCGACTTTTTCAGGGTTTCTCATCATATTCCAAGTCCTAGAGAGTGATTTTTCTAATTTTTCGCCTTTTTCAGAGTTTCTCACCATATTCCAGGTTCCACAGTGTGATTTTTCTCATTTTTTGACTTTTTCAGGATTGCTCAACATATTCCATCTTCTACAGTATGATTTTCTCATTTTTCAACTTTTTCAGGGTTTCTCATCTTATTCCAAGTCCTACAGTGTGATTTTCTCATTTTTTGACTTTTTCAGGGTGTCTCATCTTATTCCAAGTCATACAGTGTGATTTTCTCATTTTTCGACTTTTTCAGGGTTTTTCACCATAATGGAGGTCAAACAAGTGTGAGTTTCTTATTTTTCGACTTTTTCAGGTTTTCTCACCATATTCCAGCTCCTACGGTGTATTTTTCTCATTTTTAGACTTTTTCACGTTTTCTCACAATATTCCTGGTCCTACTGCGTGATTTTCTCATTTTTCGACTTTTTCAGGTTTCTCACCATATTCCAAGTCCTACAGTGTGATTTTCTCATTTTTTGACTTTTTCAGAATTTCTCACCCTATTGCAGGTCCTACAAGTGTGAATTTCTTATTTTTTGACTTTTTCAGGGTTTCTCACCATATTCTAGCTCCTTCAGTGTATTTTTCTCATTTTTTACACTTCAGGGTTTCTCACCATATTGCAGATATGACAAATTTGATTTTCTTATTTTTCGACTGCTTCAGGGTTTCTCACCATATTCCAGGTCCTACTGTGTGTTTTTCTCATTTTTAGACTTTTTCAGTGTTTTCTCACCATATTCAAGGTACTACAGTGTTATTTTCTCATTTTTTGACTTTTTCAGGTTTTCTCATCATATTCCATGTCCTAGAGGGTGATTTTCTCTTTTTTCGACTTTTAAATTGTTTCTCAACATATTCTAGGTCCTACAGTGTAATTTTCTCATGTTTTGACTTTTTCAGTGTTTCTCACCATATTGCAGGTCCTACAAGTCTGAATTTCTCATTTTTCGACTTTTTCAGAGTTACCATATTCCAGGTCCTACAGTGTGATTTTCTCATTTTAAGATTTTTCAGTGTTTCTCAACATATTGCAGGTCCTACTGTGTGATTTTCTCTTTTTAAGACTTTTTCAGGGTTTCTTTTTTTTTTATTTTTAATATTTTTATTACATATTTTCCTCAATTACATTTCCAATGCTATCCCAAAAGTCCCCCATAGCGCCCCCCACTTCCCTACCCACCCATTCCCATTCTTTTGGCCCTGGCATTCCCCTATATTGGGGCATATAATGTTTGGAAGTCCAATGGGCCTCTCTTTCCATTGATGGCCGACTAGGCCATCTTTCGATACATATGCAGCTAGAGACAAGAGCTCCGGGGTTCTGGTTAGTACATCATGTTGTTCCAACAATAGGGTTGCAGATCCCTTTAGCTCCTTGGGTACTTTCTCTAGCTTCTCCATTGGGAGCCCTGTGATACATCCAATAGCTGACTGTGAACATCCACTCCTGTGTTTGCTAGGCCCCGGCATCGTCTCACAAGAGACAGCTATATTTGGGTCCTTTCAGCAAAATCTTGCTAGTGTATGCAATGGTGTCAGCGTTTAGAAGCTGATTATGGGATGGATCCCTGGATATGGCAGTCTCTAAATGGTCCATCCTTTCATCACAGCTACGAACTTTGTCTCTGTAACTCCTTCCCTGGGTGTTTTGTTCCCAATTCTAAGAAGGTGCACAGTGTCCACACTTTGGTCTTCATTCTTCTTGAGTTTCATGCGTTTATCAAATTGTATCTTATATCTTGGGTATCCTAAGTTTTGGGCTAATATCCACTTATCAGTGAATACATATTGTGTGAGTTATTTTGTGATTGTGTTACTTCACTCAAGATGATGCCCTCCAGGTCCTTCCATTTGGCTAGGAATTTCATAAATTCATTCTTTTTAATAGCTGAGTAGTACTCCATTGTGTAAATGTACCATAATTTCTGTATCCATTCCTCTGTTGAGGGACATCTGGTTTCTTTCCAGCTTCTGGCTATTATAAAGAGGGCTGCTATGAACATAGTGGAGCATGTGTCCTTTTTACCGGTTGGGACATCTTCTGGATATATGCCCAGGAGAGGTATTGCTGGATCCTCCGCTAGTACTATGTCCAATTTTCTGAGGAACCGCCAGACTGATTTCCAGAGTGGTTGTACAAGCTTGCAATCCCACCAACAATGGAGGAGTGTTCCTCTTTCTCCACATCCTTGCCAGCATCTGCTGTCACCTGAATTTTTGATCTTAGCCATTCTGACTGGTGTGAGGTGGAATCTCAGGGTTGTTTTGATTTGCATTTCCCTGATGATTAAGGATGTTGAACAGTTTTTCAGGTGTTTCTCTGCCATTCGGTATTCCTCAGGTGAGAATTCTTTGTTCAGTTCTGAGCCCCATTTTTTAATGGGGTTATTTGACTTTCTGGAGTCCACCTTCTTGAGTTCTTTATATATATATTGGATATTAGTCCCTTATCTGATTTAGGATAGGTGAAGATCCTTTCCCAATCTGTTGGTGTTTTTTTTGTCTTATTGATGGTGTCTTTAGCCTTGCAGAAGCTTTGTAGTTTCATGAGGTCCCACTTGTCAATTCTCGATCTTACAGCACAAGCCATTACTGTTCTATTCAGGAATTTTTCCCCTGTGCCCATATCTTCAAGGCTTTTCCCCACTTTCTCCTCTATAAGTTTCAGTGTCTCTGGTTTTATGTGAAGTTCCTTGATCCACTTAGACTTGACCTTAGTACAAGGAGATAGGAATGGATCGATTCGCATTCTTCTACATGTTAACAACCAGTTGTGCCAGCACCATTTGTTGAAAATGCTGTCTTTCTTCCACTGGATGTTTTTAGCTCCCTTGTCGAAGATCAAGTGACCATAGGTGTGTGGGTTCATTTCTGGGTCTTCAATTCTATTCCATTGGTCTATTTGTCTGTCACTATACCAGTACCATGCAGTTTTTATCACAATTGCTCTGTAGTAGAGCTTTAGGTCCGGCATGGTGATTCCACCAGAGGTTCTTTTATCCTTGAGAAGAGTTTTTGCTATCCTAGGTTTTTTGTTATTCCAGATGAATTTGCAGATTGCACTTTCTAATTCGTTGAAGAATTGATTTGGAATTTTGATGGGGATTGCATTGAATCTGTAGATTGCTTTTGGCAAGATAGCCATTTTTACAATGTTGATCCTGCCAATCCATGAGCATGGGAGATCTTTCCATCTTCTGAGATCTTCTATAATTTCTTTCTTCAGAGACTTGAAGTTTTTATTATACAGATCTTTCACTTCCTTAGTTAGAGTCACGCCAAGATATTTTATATTATTTGTGACTATTGAGAAGAGTGTTGTTTCCCTAATTTCTTTCTCAGCCTGTTTATTCTTTGTGTAGAGAAAGGCCATTGATTTGTTTGAGTTAATTTTATATCCAGCTACTTCACCGAAGCTGTTTATCAGGCTTAGGAGTTCTCTGGTGGAATTTTTAGGGTCACTTATATATACTATCATATCATCTGCAAAGAGTGATATTTTGACTTCATCTTTTCCAATTTGTATCCCTTTGATCTCCTTTTGTTGTCGAATTGCTCTGGCTAGGACTTCAAGTACAATGTTGAATAGGTATGGAGAAAGTGGACAGCCTTGTCTAGTCCCTGATTTTAGAGGGATTGCTTCAAGCTTCTCACCATTTACTTTGATGTTGGCTACTGGTTTGCTGTAGATTGCTTTTATCATGTTTAGGTATGGGCCTTGAATTCCTGATCTTTCCAAGACTTTTATCATGAATGGGTGTTGGATCTTGTCAAATGCTTTTTCCGCATCTAACGAGATGACCATGTGGTTTTTGTCTTTGAGTTTGTTTATATACTGGATTACGTTGATGGATTTCCGTATATTGAACCATCCCTGCATCCCTGGGATGAAACCTACTTGGTCAGGATGGATGATTGTTTTGATGTGTTCTTGGATTCGGTTAGCAAGAACTTTATTGAGGATTTTTGCATCAATATTCATAAGGGATATTGGTCTGAAGTTTTCTATCTTTGTTGGGTCTTTTTGTGGTTTAGGTATCAGAGTAATTGTGGCTTCATAGAATGAGTTGGGTAGAGTACCTTCTGTTTCTATTTTGTGGAATAGTTTGTGAAGAACTGGGATTAGATCTTCTTTGAAGGTCTGATAGAACTCTGCACTAAACCCATCTGGTCCTGGGCTTTTTTTAGTTGGGAGACTATTAATGACTGCTTCTATTTCTTTGGGGGATATAGGGCTGTTTAGATCATTAACCTGATCTTGATTCAACTTTGGTACCTGGTATCTGTCTAGGAACTTCTCCATTTCATCCAGGTTCTCCAGTTTTGTTGAGTATAGCCTTTGGTAGAAGGATCTGATGGTGTTTTGGATGTCTTCAGGATCTGTTGTTATGTCTCCTTTTTCATTTCTGATTTTGTTAATTAGGATGCTTCCCTGTGCCCTCTAGTGAGTCTGGCTAAGGGTTTATCTATCTTGTTGATTTTCTCAAAGAACCAGCTCCTTGATTGGTTGATTCTTTGAATAGTTTTTCTTGTTTCCACTTGGTTGATTTCACCCCTGAGTTTGATTATTTCCTGCCGTCTACTCCTCTTGGGTGAATTTGCTTCCTTTTGTTCTAGTGCTTTTAGGTGTGTTGTCAAGCTGCTAATGTGTGCTCTCTCTAGTTTCCTTTTGGAGGCACTCAGAGCAATGAGTTTTCCTCTTAGAAATGCTTTCATTGCGTCCCATAAGTTTGGGTATGTTGTGGCTTCATTTTCATTGAACTCTAAAAAGTCCTTAATTTCTTTCTTTATTCCTTCCTTGACCAAGGTATCATTGAGAAGAGTGTTGTTCAGTTTCCACGTGAAGGTTGGCTTTCTATTATTTATTTTGTTATTGAAGATCAGCCTTAGTCCATGGTGATCTGATAGGATGCATGGGACAATTTCAATATTTTTGTATCTGTTGAGGCCTGCTTTGTGACCAATTATATGGTCAATTTTGGAGAAGGTACCATGAGGTGCTGAGAAGAAGGTATATCCTTTTGTTTTAGGATAGAATGTTCTGTAGATATCTGCCAGATCCATTTGATTCATAATTTCTCTTAGTTTCACTGTGTCCCTGTTTAGTTTCTGTTTCCATGATCTGTCCATTGGTGAAAGTGGTGTGTTGAAGTCTCCCACTATTATTGTATGAGGTGCAATGTGTGCTTTGAGATTTACTAAAGTTTCTTTAATGAATGTGGCTGCCTTTGTATTTGGAGCATAGATATTCAGGATTGATAGTTCCTCTTGGAGGATTTTACCTTTGATGAGTATGAAGTGTCCCTCCCTGTCTTTTTTAATGACTTTGGGTTGGAAGTCAATCTTATCAGATATTAGAATGGCTACTCCATCTTGTTTCTTCATGCCATTTGCTTGGAAAATTGTTTTCCAGCCTTTCATTCTGAGGTAGTGTCTATCCTTTTCTCTGAGATGAGTTTCCTGTAAGCAGCAAAATGTTGGGTCTTGTTTGTGTAGCCAGTTTGTTAGTCTATGTCTTTTTATCGGGGAGTTGAGTCCATTGATATTAAGAGATATTAAGGAAAAGTAATTGTTGTTTCCTGTTATTATTGTTGTTAAAGTTGGCATTTTGTTCTTGTGGCTGTCTTCTTTTAGGTTTGTTGAGGGATTACCTTCTTGTTGTTTCTAGGGCATGGTTCCTGTCCTTGTATTGGTTTTTTTCTGTTGTTATCCTTTGAAGGGCTGGATTCGTGGAGAGATAATGTGTGAATTTGGTTTTGTCGTGGAATACTTTGGTTTCTCCATCTATGTTAATTGAGAGTTTGGCTGGGTATAGTAGCCTGGGCTGTAATTTGTGTTCTTTTAGTGTCTGTATAACATCCGTCCAGGATCTTCTGGCTTTCATAGTCTCTGGTGAAAAATCTGGTGTAATTCTGATAGGCTTGCCTTTATATGTTACTTGGCCTTTTTCTCTTACTGCTTTTAGTATTCTCTTTATTTAGAGCATTTGTTGTTCTGATTATAATGTGTCGGGAGGTATTTCTTTTCTGGTCCAGTCTATTTGGAGTTCTGAGGCTTCTTGTATGTTCATGGGCATCTCTTTCTTTAGATTTGGGAAGTTTTCTTCTATAATTTTGTTGAAGATGTTTGCTGGTCCTTTGAGTTGAAAATCTTCATTCTCATCCACTCCTATTATCCGTAGGTTTGGTCTTCTCATTGTGTCCTGTATTTCTTGGATGTTTTGAGTTAGGATCTTTTTGCATTTTACATTTTCCTTGATTGTTGTGCCGATGTTCTCTATGGAATCTTCTGCACCTGAGATTCTCTCTTCCATCTCTTGTATTCTGTTGCTGATGCTCGTATCTATGGTTCCAGATTTCTTTCCTAGGGTTTCTATCTCCAGTGTTGCCTCATTTTGGGTTTTCTTTATTGTGTCTCCTTCCCTTTTTAGTTCTAGTATGGTTTTGTTCATTTCCATCATCTGTTTGGATGTGTTTTCCTGTTTTTCTGTAAGGACTTCTACCTGTTTGATTATGTTATCCTGTTTTTCTTTAAGGATTTGTAACTCTTTAGCAGTGTTCTCCTGCAATTCTTTAAGGGATTTTTGTGCTTCCTCTTTATTGTCTTCTGCCTGTTTAGCAGTGTTCTCCTGCATTTCTTTAAGTGTGTTATTAAAGTCCTTCTTGAAGTCCTCTATCATCATCAGGAGATATGCTTTTAAATCCGTGTCTAGCTTTTCCGGTGTGTTGGGGTGCCCTGGACTGGGCAAAGTGGGGGTGCTGGGTTCTGATGATGGTGAGTGGTCTTGGTTTCTGTTAGTAAGATTATTACGTTTACCTTTCGCCATCTGGTAATCTCTGGGGATAGTTGTTATCGTTGTCACTGTTTAAAGATTGGAGCAGAAGCTGTGTTCCACTCACCAGAGTCCCAAAATCCTGCAGCGGGGGTCGTGGGTAGCTGGCGGGTGTCAGGCAACCCTGCGCTCCCGCTACCCCAGCGCTGATCTGGCCGGATGAGGCCTGTGGCCCTACTCAGGCCGGTTTCTGCTTCCCTAACTAATGCAGTCTCAGGTCCCGAGCACTTGGGTTGGAGCAGAAGCTGTATATCTGAGGCTGTGTTTATGTACAACATATGCAGACCATAAGATGGTTTTAGATTCTTCAGAATCTGACACCCTCTTCTGGAGTGTCTGTAGATATCTACAGAGTACTTATATATAATAAATACATAAATAAATAAACATTTTTTAAAAAGGACAAGAAAGAAAGAAAGACCTGGCAGGCCTGCCATCCTTATCTCTGTCTGTCTGCCTGTCTGTCTGTCTGATCCTCTGGTACTGGATATGGGCCACCATATAGTTGCTGGTAGTTTATCCAAGGTTCTCTGGAAGAGGAGACAATGCTGTAAATTATTGAGCCCTTTCAGTGGCCCCACCCTTCATTAAATTTTTATAAGTATATCTGAGTCTGTGTTTATGTACATCATATTCAGACCATAAGAGTGATTTAGATTCTCCAGAAACTGACACCCTCTTCTGGAGTGTCTGAAGACAGCTACAGTGTCTGTAAATATAATAAATACATGAATAAATAAATAAATAAACATTTTTTAAAAAGGATAAGAAAGAAAGAAACACCAGGAAGTCCTGCCATCCTTATCTCTGTCTGTCTGTCTGTCTATCTATATGATCCTTTGGAACTGGAGATAGGCCACCATATAGTTGCTGGTAGTTGATCCCAGGTTCTCTGGAAGAAGAGACAATGCTGTTAATTGTTGAGCCCTTTCAGTGGCCCCACCCATCTTTAAATTTTTAGAAGGGTATGTGAGGCTGTGTTTATGTACATCATATGCAGACCATAAGAGGGATTTAGATTCTCCAGAATCTGACACCCTCTTCTGTATTTTCTGAAGACAGCTACAGTGTACTTATATCTAATAAATACATAAATAAATAAATAAATAAATAAATAAATAAATAAGTAAATAAACATTTTGTAAAAAGGATAAGACAGAAAGAAAGACCAGGCAAGCCTGCCACCCTTACCTCTGTCTGTCTGTCTGTCTGTGTGATACCCTAGAACTGGAGATGGGCCACCATATAGTTGCTGGTAATTTATCCAAGGTTCTCTGGAAGAGGAGACAATGCTGTTAATTGTTGAGCCCTTTCTGTGGCCCCACCCATCTTTAAAATTTTAGAAGTATATGTGAGGCTGTGTTTATGTACATCATATGCAGACCATAAGAGGGATTTAGATTCTCCAGAATCTGACACCCTCTTCTGGAGTGTCTGAAGACAGCTACAGTTTACTTATATCTAATAAATACATAAATAAATAAATAAATAAATGAATAAATAAATGAATAAATAAATAAATAAATAAATAAACATTTTTTAAAAAGGATAAGAAAGTAAGAAAGACCGGGCAGGCCTGCCACCCTTATCTCTGTCTGTCTGTCTGTCTGTCTGTCTAATACCCTGGAACTGTAGATGGGCCACCATAGTGTTGCTGGTAGTTGATCCCAGGTTCTCTGGAAGAGGATACAATGCTGTTAATTGTTGAGCCCTTTCAGTGGCGCCACCCATCTTTAAATATTTAGAATTATATGTGAGGCTGTGTTTATGTACATCTTATGCAGACCATAAATGTGATTTAGATTCTCCAGAATCTGACACCCTCTTCTGGAGTGTCTGAAGACAGCTACAGTGTACTTATATCAAATAAATAAATAAATAAATAAATAAATAAATAAATAAATAAATAAATAAATAAACATTTTTTAAACAGGATAAGAAAGAAAGAAAAACCAGGCAGGCCTGCCATCCTTATCTCTGTCTGTCTTTCTGTCTGTCTACAGTCTGTCTGATCCCCTTGGACTCGAGATGGGCCACCATATAGTTGCTGGTAGTTGATCCCAGGTTCTCTGGAAGAGGAGACAATGCTGTTAATTTTTGAGCCCTTTCAGTGGCCCCACCCATCTTTAAATTTTTAGAAATATATGTGAGGCTGTGTTCATGTACATCATATGCAGACCATAAGAGGGATATAGATTCTCCAGAATCTGACACCCTCTTCTGGAGAGTCTGAAGACAGCTACAGTGTCCTTATATCTGATAAATAAATAAATAAATAAATAAATAAATAAATAAATAAATAAATAAACAAATAAACAAATAAATAAACATTTTTTAAAAGGATAAGAAAGAAAGAAAAATCAGGCAGGCCTGCCATCCTTATCTCTGTCTGTCTGTCTGTCTGTCTTATCCCCTGGAACTTGAGATGGGCCACCATATAGTTGCTGGTAGTTGATCCCATGTTCTCTGAAAGAAGAGACAATGCTGTTAATTGTTGAGCCCTTTCAGTGGGCCCACCCATCTTTAAATTTTTAGAAGTATATGTGAGGCTGTGTTTATGTACATCATATGAAGACCATAAGAGGGATTTAGATTCTCCAGAAGATGAGACCCTCTTCTAGAGTGTCTGAAGACAGCTTCAGTGTACTTATTTCTAATAAATACATAAATAAATAAATAAATAAATAAATAAATAAATAAATAAGCATTTTTTTAAAGTATAAGAAAGAAAGAAAGACCAGGCAGGCCTCCATCCTTATCTCTGTCTCTCTGTCTGTCTGTCTGATACCCTGGAACTGGAGATGGGCCACCATATGGTTGCTGGTAGTTTATCCAATGTTATCTGGAAGAGGAGACAATGCTGTTAATTGTTGAGCCCTCTCAGTGGCCCCACCCATCTTTAAATATTTAGAGGTAAATGTGAGGCTGTATTTATGTACATCATATGCAGACCATAAGAGTGATTTAAATTCTCCAGAATCTGACACCCTCTTCTGGAGTGTCTGAAGACAGCTACAGTGTACTTATATCTAATAAATACATAAATATATAAATAAATAAATAAATAAATAAACATTTTTTAAACAGGATAAGTAAGAAAGAAAGACCAGGCAGGCCTGCCATCCTTATCTCTGTCTGTCTGTCTGTCTGTCTGATCCCTGGAACTGCAGATGGGCCACCATATAGTTGCTGGTAGTTGATCCCAGGTTCTCTGGAAGAGTAGACAACGCTGTTAATTGTTGAGCCCATTCTTTGGCCCCACCCATCTTTAAATTTTTAGAAGTATACTTGAGTCTGTGTTTATGTACATCATATGCAGACCATAAGAGGTATTTAGATTCTCCTGAATCTCACACCCTCTTCTGGAGTGTCTGAAGACAGCTACAGTGTACTTATATCTAATAAATAAATAAATATATAAATAAATTAATTAATTAATTAATAAGTAAACATTTTTTCAAATGGATAAGAAAGAAAGAAAGACCAGGCAGGCCTGCCATCCTCATTTCTGTCTGTCTGTCTGTCTCTCTATATGATCCTTTGGAACTGAAGATAGGTCACCATATAGTTGCTGGTAGTTGATCCCAGGTTCTCTGGAAGAGGAGACAATGCTGTTAATTGTTGAGCCCTTTCAGTGGCCCCACCCATCTTTAAATTTTTAGAAGTATATCTGAGGCTGTGTTTATGTACATCATATGCAGACCATAAGATGGTTTTAGATTCTTCAGAATCTGACACCCTCTTCTGGAGTGTCTGTAGATATCTACAGAGTACTTATATATAATAAATACATAAATAAATAAACATTTTTTAAAAAGGACAAGAAAGAAAGAAAGACCTGGCAGGCCTGCCATCCTGATCTCTGTCTGTCTGCCTGTCTGTCTGTCTGATCCTCTGGTACTGAATATGGGCCACCATATAGTTGCTGGTAGTTTATCCAAGGTTCTCTGGAAGAGGAGACAATGCTGTAAATTATTGAGCCCTTTCAGTGGCCCCACCCTTCATTAAATTTTTATAAGTATATCTGAGGCTGTGTTTATGTACATCATATTCAGACCATAAGAGTGATTTAGATTCTCCAGAAACTGACACCCTCTTCTGGAGTGTCTGAAGACAGCTACAGTGTACGTAAATATAATAAATACATGAATAAATAAATAAATAAACATTATTTAAAAAGGATAAGAAAGAAAGAAACACCAGGAAGTCCTGCCATCCTTATCTCTGTCTGTCTGTCTGTCTATCTATATGATCCTTTGGAACTGTAGATAGGCCACCATATAGTTGCTGGTAGTTGATCCCAGGTTCTCTGGAAGAAGAGACAATGCTGTTAATTGTTGAGCCCTTTCAGTAGCCCCACCCATCATTAAATTTTTAGAAGGGTATGTGAGGCTGTGTTTATGTACATCATATGCAGACCATAAGAGGGATTTAGATTCTCCAGAATCTGACACCCTTTTCTGTATTTTCTGAAGACAGCTACAGTGTACTTATATCTAATAAATACATAAATAAATAAATAAATAAATAAATAAATAAATAAGTAAATAAACATTTTGTAAAAAGGATAAGACAGAAAGAAAGACCAGGAAAGCCTGCCACCCTTATCTCTGTCTGTCTGTCTGTCTGTGTGATACCCTAGAACTGGAGATGGGCCACCATATAGTTGCTGGTAATTTATCCAAGGTTCTCTGGAAGAGGAGACAATGCTGTTAATTGTTGAGCCCTTTCTGTGGCCCCACCCATCTTTAAAATTTTAGAAGTATATGTGAGGCTGTGTTTATGTACATCATATGCAGACCATAAGAGGGATTTAGATTCTCCAGAATCTGACACCCTCTTCTGGAGTGTCTGAAGACAGCTACAGTTTACTTATATCTAATAAATACATAAATAAATAAATAAATAAATGAATAAATAAATGAATAAATAAATAAATAAATAAATAAATAAATAAACATTTTTTAAAAAGGATAAGAAAGTAAGAAAGACCGGGCAGGCCTGCCACCCTTATCTCTGTCTGTCTGTCTGTCTGTCTGTCTGATACCCTGGAACTGTAGATGGGCCACCATAGTGTTGCTGGTAGTTGATCCCAGGTTCTCTGGAAGAGGATACAATGCTGTTAATTGTTGAGCCCTTTCAGTGGCGCCACCCATCTTTAAATATTTAGAATTATATGTGAGGCTGTGTTTATGTACATCTTATGCAGACCATAAATGTGATTTAGATTCTCCAGAATCTGACACCCTCTTCTGGAGTGTCTGAAGACAGCTACAGTGTACTTATATCAAATAAATAAATAAATAAATAAATAAATAAATAAATAAATAAACATTTTTTAAACAGGATAAGAAAGAAAGAAAGACCAGGCAGGCCTGCCATCCTTATCTCTGTCTGTCTTTCTGTCTGTCTACAGTCTGTCTGATCCCCTTGGACTCGAGATGGGCCACCATATAGTTGCTGGTAGTTGATCCCAGGTTCTCTGGAAGAGGAGACAATGCTGTTAATTTTTGAGCCCTTTCAGTGGCCCCACCCATCTTTAAATTTTTAGAAGTATATGTGAGGCTGTGTTCATGTACATCATATGCAGACCATAAGAGGGATATAGATTCTCCAGAATCTGACACCCTCTTCTGGAGAGTCTGAAGACAGCTACAGTGTACTTATATCTGATAAATAAATAAATAAATAAATAAATAAATAAACAAATAAACAAATAAATAAACATTTTTTTAAAAGGATAAGAAAGAAAGAAAAATCAGGCAGGCCTGCCATCCTTATCTCTGTCTGTCTGTCTGTCTGTCTTATCCCCTGGAACTTGAGATGGGCCACCATATAGTTGCTGGTAGTTGATCCCACGTTCTCTGGAAGAAGAGACAATGCTGTTAATTGTTGAGCCCTTTCAGTGGGCCCACCCATCTTTAAATTTTTAGAAGTATATGTGAGGCTGTGTTTATGTACATCATATGAAGACCATAAGAGGGATTTAGATTCTCCAGAAGATGAGACCCTCTTCTAGAGTGTCTGAAGATAGCTACAGTGTACTTATTTCTAATAAATAAATAAATAAATAAATAAATAAATAAACATTTTTTTAAAGTATAAGAAAGAAAGAAAGACCAGGCAGGCCTCCATCCTTATCTCTGTCTCTCTGTCTGTCTGTCTGATACCCTGGAACTGGTGATGGGCCACCATATAGTTGCTGGTAGTTTATCCAATGTTCTCTGGAAGAGGAGACAATGCTGTTAATTGTTGAGCCCTCTCAGTGGCCCCACCCATCTTTAAATTTTTAGAGGTAAATGTGAGGCTGTAGTTATGTACATCATATGCAGACCATAAGAGTGATTTAAATTCTCCAGAATCTGACACCCTCTTCTGGAGTGTCTGAAGACAGCTACAGTGTACTTATATCTAATAAATACATAAATAAATAAATAAATAAATAAATAAACATTTTTTAAACAGGATAAGTAAGAAAGAAAGACCAGGCAGGCCTGCCATCCTTATCTCTGTCTGTCTGTCTGTCTGTCTGATCCCTGGAACTGCATATGGGCCACCATATAGTTGCTGGTAGTTGATCCCAGGTTCTCTGGAAGAGGAGACAACACTGTTAAATGTTGAGCCCATTCTTTGGCCCCACCCATCTTTAAATTTTTAGAAGTATACTTGAGTCTGTGTTTATGTACATCATATGCAGACAATAAGAGGTATTTAGATTCTCCAGAATCTCACACCCTTTTCTGGAGTGTCTGAAGACAGCTACAGTGTACTTATATCTAATAAATAAATGAATTAAATAATTAATTAATTAATTAATAAGTAAACATTTTTTCAAATGGATAAGAAAGAAAGAAAGACCAGGCAGGCCTGCCATCCTCATTTCTGTCTGTCTGTCTGTCTCTCTATATGATCCTTTGGAACTGAAGATAGGTCACCATATAGTTGCTGGTAGTTGATCCCAGGTTCTCTGGAAGAGGAGACAATGCTGTTAATTGTTGAGCCCTTTCAGTGGCCCCACCCATCTTTAAATTTTTAGAAGTATATCTGAGGCTGTGTTTATGTACATCATATGCAGACCATAAGATGGTTTTAGATTCTTCAGAATCTGACACCCTCTTCTGGAGTGTCTGTAGATAGCTACAGAGTACTTATATATAATAAATACATAAATAAATAAACATTTTTTAAAAAGGACAAGAAAGAAAGAAAGACCTGGCAGGCCTGCCATCCTTATCTCTGTCTGTCTGCCTGTCTGTCTGTCTGATCCTCTGGTACTGGATATGGGCCACCATATAGTTGCTGGTAGTTTATCCAAGGTTCTCTGGAAAAGGAGACAATGCTGTAAATTATTGAGCCCTTTCAGTGGCCCCACCCTTCATTAAATTTTTATAAGTATATCTGAGGCTGTGTTTATGTACATCATATTCAGACCATAAGAGTGATTTAGATTCTCCAGAAACTGACACCCTCTTCTGGAGTGTCTGAAGACAGCTACAGTGTACGTAAATATAATAAATACATGAATAAATAAATAAATAAACATTTTTTAAAAAGGATAAGAAAGAAAGAAACACCAGGAAGTCCTGCCATCCTTATCTCTGTCTGTCTGTCTGTCTATCTATATGATCCTTTGGAACTGGAGATAGGCCACCATATAGTTGCTGGTAGTTGATCCCAGGTTCTCTGGAAGAGGAGACAATGCTGTTAATTGTTGAGCCCTTTCAGTGGCCCCACCCATCTTTAAATTTTTAGAAGGGTATGTGAGGCTGTGTTTATGTACATCATATGCAGACCATAAGAGGGATTTAGATTCTCCAGAATCTGACACCCTCTTCTGGAGAGTCTGAAGACAGCTACAGTGTACTTATATCTGATAAATAAATAAATAAATAAATAAATAAATAAATAAACAAATAAACAAATAAATAAACATTTTTTTAAAAGGATAAGAAAGAAAGAAAAATCAGGCAGGCCTGCCATCCTTATCTCTGTCTGTCTGTCTGTCTGTCTTATCCCCTGGAACTTGAGATGGGCCACCATATAGTTGCTGGTAGTTGATCCCACGTTCTCTGGAAGAAGAGACAATGCTGTTAATTGTTGAGCCCTTTCAGTGGGCCCACCCATCTTTAAATTTTTAGAAGTATATGTGAGGCTGTGTTTATGTACATCATATGCAGACCATAAGAGGGATTTAGATTCTCCAGAATCTGACACCCTCATCTGGAGTGTCTGAAGACAGCTACAGTTTACTTATATCTAATAAATACATAAATAAATAAATATATAAATGAATAAATAAATAAATAAATAAATAAATAAATAAACATTTTTTTAAAAGGATAAGAAAGTAAGAAAGACCGGGCAGGCCTGCCACCCTTATCTCTGTCTGTCTGTCTGTCTGTCTGTCTGATACCCTGGAACTGTAGATGGGCCACCATAGTGTTGCTGGTAGTTGATCCCAGGTTCTCTGGAAGAGGATACAATGCTGTTAATTGTTGAGCCCTTTCAGTGGCGCCACCCATCTTTAAATATTAAGAAGTATATGTGAGGCTATGTTTATGTACATCTTATGCAGACCATAAGAGGGATTTAGATTCTCCAGAATCTGACACCCTCTTCTGGAGTGTCTGAAGACAGCTACAGTGTACTTATATTAAATAAATAAATAAATAAATAAATAAATAAATAAATAAATAAACATTTTTTAAACAGGATAAGAAAGAAAGAAAGACCAGGCAGGCCTGCCATCCTTATCTCTGTCTGTCTTTTTGTCTGTCTACAGTCTGTCTGATCCCCTTGGACTCGAGATGGGCCACCATATAGTTGCTGGTAGTTGATCCCACGTTCTCTGGAAGAAAAGACAATGCTGTTAATTGTTGAGCCCTTTCAGTGGGCCCACCCATCTTTAAATTTTTAGAAGTATATGTGAGGCTGTGTTTATGTACATCATATGAAGACCATAAGAGGGATTTAGATTCTCCAGAAGATGAGACCCTCTTCTAGAGTGTCTGAAGACAGCTACAGTGTACTTATATCTAATAAATACATAAATAAAAATAAATAAATAAATAAATAAACATTTTTTTCAACAGTATAATTAAGAAAGAAAGACCAGGCACGCTTGCCATCCTTATCTCTGTCTGTCTGTCTGTCTGATCCCCTGGAACTGGAGATGGGCCACCATATAGTTGCTGGTAGTTCATCCCAGGATCTCTGGAAGAGGAGACAATGCTTTTAATTGTTGAGCCCTTTCTTTAGTGACCCCACCCATCTTTAAATTTTTAGAAGTATATGTGAGGCTGTGTTTATGTACATCATATGCAGACCATAAGAGGGATTTAGATTCTCCAGAATCTGACAACCTCTTCTGGAGTGTCTGAAGACAAGTATTGTGTACTTATATCTAATAAATACATTAAAAATAAATAAATAAATAAATAAATAAAAATAAATAAATAAACATTTTTTTTAAACGGAGAAGAAAGAAAGAAAGACCATGCAGGCCTGCCATCCTTATCACTTTCTGTCTGTCTGTCTGTCTGTCTGATCCCCTGTAACTGGAGATGGGCCACCATATAGTTGCTGGTAGTTGATCCCAGGTTCTCTGGAAAAGGAGACAATGCTGTTAATTGTTGAGCCCTTTCAGTGGCCCCACCCATCTTTAAATTTTTAGAAGTATATGTGAGGCTATGTTTATGTACATCAAATGCAGACCAGAAGAGGGATTTAGATTCTCCAGCATATGACACCCTCTTCTGGAGTGTCTGAAGACAGCTACAGTGTACTTATGTCTAATAAATACATAAATAAACAAATAAACATTTTTAATTAAGGATAATAAAGAAAGAAAATCCAGCCAGGCCTTCCATCCTTATATCTGTCTGTCTGTCTGTCTGTCTGATTCCCTGAAACTGGAGATGGGCCACCATATAGTTGCTGGTAGTTGATCCAGGTTCTCTGGAAGAGGAGACAATGCTGTTAATTGTTGAGCCCTTTCAGTGGCCCCACACATCTTTAAATATTTAGAAATATATGTGAGGCTGTGTTATGTACATCATATGCAGATCATAAGAGGTATTTAGATTCTCCAGAATCTGATACCCTCTTCTGGAGTGTCTGAAGACAGCTACAGTGTACTTATATCTAATAAATAAATAAATAAATAAATAAATAAATAAATAAATAAATAAACATTTTTTAAAAAGGATAAGAAAAAAAGAAAGACTAGCAGGCCTGCCATCCTTATCTCTGTCTGTCGGTCTGTCTGTCTGTCTGTCTGATCCCCTGGAACTGGAGATGGGCCACCACATAGTTGCTGGTAGTTTAATCCCAGGTTCTCCTGAAGAGGAGACAATGCTGTTAATTGTTGAGCCCTTTCAGTGGCCCCACACATCTTTAAATTTTTAGAAGTATATGTGAGGCTGTGTTTATGTACATTGTATGTAGACCATAAGAGGGATTTATATTCTCCAGAATCTGATACCCTCTTCTGGAGTGTCTGAAGACAGCTACAGTGTACTTATAACTAATAAATACATAAATAAATAAATAAACATGTTTTAAAAAGGATAAGAAAGAAAGAAAAACCAGGCAGGCCTGCCATCCTTGTCTGTCTGTCTGTCTGTCTGTCTGTCTCTCTGATCCCCTGGATTTGGAGATGGGCCACCATATAGTTGCTGGTAGTTGATCCCAGGTTCTCTGGAAGAGGAGACAATGCTGTTAATTGTTGAGCCCTCACAGTGGCCCCACCCATCTTTAAATTTTTAGAAATAAATGTGAAGCTGTTTTTATGTACATCATATGCATATCATAAGAGGGACTTAGATTCTCCAGAATCTGACACCCTCTTCCTGAGTGTCTGAAGACAGCTACAGTGTACTTATATATAATAAATTCATAAATAAATAAATAAACCTTTTTAAACGGATAAGAAAGAAATAAAAACCAGAAGGCCTGCCATCCTTGTCTGTATGTCTGTCTGTCTGTCTGATCGCCTGGAACTGGAGATGGGCCACCATATCTTTGCTGGTAGTTGATCCCAGGTTCTCTGGAAGAGGAGACAATGCTGTTAATTTTTGAGCCCTTTCAGTGGCCCCACCCATCTTTAAATTTTTATAAGTATATGTGAGGCTGTGTTCATGTACATCATATGCAGACCATAAGAGGGATTTAGATTCTCCAGAATCTGACACCCTCTTCTGGAGTGCCTGAAGACAGCAACAGTGTACTTATATTGAATAAATAAATAAATAAATAAATAAATAAATAAATAAATAAACATTTTTTAAAAGGAAAAGAAAGAATGAAAGACCAGGTAGGCCTGCCATCCTTAACTCTATCTGTCTGTATCTCTGTCTGTCTGTCTGATCCCCTGGAACTGGAGATGGGCCACCATATAGTTGCTGGTAGTTGATCCCAGGTTCTCTGGAAGAGGAGACAATGCTGTTAATTGTTGAGCCCTTTCAGTGATCCTACCCATCTTTAAATTTTTAGAAGTATATGTGAGGCTGTGTTTATGTACATCATATGCAGACCATAAGAGGGATATAGATTCTCCAGAATCTGAAACCCTCTTCTGGAGTGTCTGAAGACAGCTACAGAGTACTTATATCTAATAAATAAATAAATAAATAAATAAATAAATAAATAAATAAATAAATAAATATACATTTTTTTTAAAGGATAAGAAAGAAAGAAAAACCAGGCAGGCCTGCCATACTTGTCTGTCTGTCTTACTGTCTTGCCTAGCCCCTTGCCTAGCCTAGCCTAGCCCCTTGCCTTGCCTAGCCCAGCCCCTTGCCTAGCCTAGCCTAGCCCAGCCCTGCCTTGCCTAGCCCTGCCTATCCCTGTCTTTAACCAGGCTGGCCTCGAACTCAGAAACTGACTGCCTCTGCCTCCAGAGTGCTCTCATTAAGAGCTCGAGCCACCACTGACTGTTGGGTTTTCTAAGTCTTACATAGGTATGGTCTGTTTCTCAACTGTGAAACCCTAATTAACACATGTAGTCTGTCCTAGGTCAGCCATAGCTACAGACTGAGGCCTTTTCTAAAACAAAACAAAAGAAAACAAAAAAAATAGAAATAATAAAATAAATAAATTAAGAAACCACATGATATCTTTTCTTTCTTTCAATGATACTCAGAGTTTGAAGCAGTTCACCCATGAGACCTCAGCTCCGGACATTGAGGCTGTTTCCCTAACAAGTATTATGGCTGAAACTGAGGGGTTCTACTGCTGATTTGTGTCCCCCACTTTAAAAAAATAGTTGTTTTCAAAGGCTGCAGGTTCTTAGCTCTGTTCCTTGTTACAGTTGAGTCACAGCCCTGAAAGTTCAGTGGTAGTTAAAGGCACTGAGAAGGGCTTCCTATAGACATCAAAGACCAAGTCTTTGTTATTAAAAAGTTAATCTGGATTCCCCCACCCCCTGGCATCCTTAGAATTCCTAGAAAGGAAGGCAGGGACCTGGGCAGAAGGGTGCAAGGCTACTGGTGTTTGTAAGTGGTAACAGAAAGCTTTCTCTTGTTGGTACCCTACCCCAAGTTACACTGTCACTTCTTTTTCCTAGTTGTTGTTTTGTAGGTTTGTATTCTCAACATAGACCCTTTTCCTTCCTAACCTTGGCTGTCCTGAACCTTACTGTCCTTGAACTCAGTGATTTGCCTGTCTTGCTGGGATGAAACTGTGAGCTACCATCCAGAAGGAAGCACCCTGCTGAGGTTAGATTGGGGTCTCTTCCATTTTCCTCTATGAACATGCATATGGCAGGCCTGTTCTTTCTTTTTTACTTTTCCTTTTCTTTTTAAAGATTTATTTATTTATTATATTTAAGTATGCTGTAGCTATCTTCAGACAGTCCAGAAGAGGGTGTCAGATTCTGAAGAATCTAAATCATTCTTATTGTCTGCATATGATGTATATAAACACAGCCTCACATATACTCAAAAAAAAAAAAAAAAGAAAGAAAGATGTGGCTACAGAGAGGGCTCAACAATTAAGAGCATTGTCTCCTCTTCCAGAGAACCTGGGCTCAATTACCAGTATTATATATGGTGGCCCATCTCCAGTTCCAGGGGATCTAATACTCTGTTCTGGAGTCTGTGGGCACAGCATACACATGCAAAACATTCTTACACAATCATTGAGAGAGGAGAGAGAGGGGTTGAGAGAGAGGGGAGGTAATCATACCTCCTGACGAGTTTGAAGACCTGAGCTTCATCACTCACACAAATAAATAAATGCAAAATATTTTTAAAAAATAAACTCTGCCATTGCCCTTTAAAAATTCCTAGAAAACAAGTTTTATAAGCAACAGTTATATTTACTATATCTAAAGTACAGTCATGAGCATATTCTCTAAATAGAAAAAGGCCTGTTAGTCTTAGAAATGGAAAAGACAAACCAAGGAAGGTTTGCAATTACATAATGAGGCAGCTCAGCCCAGCTCTTAGGTTGGAAATAAGACTGGAGAATAGGATACACCTGAAGACAGCCAGCCATTGCTTTTTGTTTTGGAGGCTGAAAGGATACACCTGAAGACAGCCAATGCTGTGTGATGGTGATCTGGTATTTTTTTTTTAATTTTTAAAAACTTTAACACTTTTTATAAAACCTTTTTTCTTTCTTTCTTTCTTTCTTTTCTTTCTTTTCTTTCTTTCTTTCTTTCCCCTAGCCTACCCTATAGCCTACCCTAGCCTACCCTATAGCCTACCCTATAGCCTACCCTATAGCCTACCCTATAGCCTACCCTAGCCTACCCTAGCCCTGCCTAACCCTGTCTTTCACCAGGGTGGCCTCGAACTCAGAAACTTACTGCCTCTGCCTACAGAGTGCTCTCATTAAGAGCTTGAGCCACCACTGAAGGTCGGGTTTTCTAAACCTTACCTTGCTCTTGGTGTCTGTTCTCAGCTGTGAAACCCTAATTAACACAGGTAGGCAGTCCTGGGTCAGCCAGAGCTACAGACTGAGGCCTTCTCTAAAAACAAATAAAACAAAACAAAACAACAAATAGAAATAATAAAATACATAAATTAAACAACCACAGCATAGCTTTTCTCTCTCTAGGTGGTACTCAGAAATTCCAGCAGTTGGCCTGTGACACCTCAGCTCAGTATATGTGAGGCTGTGTTTATGTACATCATACACAGACCATAAGAGGGATTTAGATTCTCTAGAATCTAACACACTCTTCTGGAGTGTCTGTAGACAGCTACAGTGTACTTATATATAATAAATACATAAATAAATAAACATTTTTAAAGGATAAGAAAGAAAGAAAGACCAGGCAGGCCTGCCATCCTTATCTCTGTCTGTCTGTCTGTCTGTCTGATCCCCTGGAACTGCAGATGGGCCACCATATAGTTGCTGGTAGTTGATCCCAGGTTCTCTGGAAGAGGAGACAATGATGTTAATTGTTGAGCCCTTTCAGTGGTCCTACCCATCTTTAAATTTTTAGAAGTATATGTGAGGCTGTGTTTATGTACATCATATGCAGACCATAAGAGGGATTTAGATTCTCCAGAATCTGACACCCTCTTCTGGAGTGTCTGAAGACAGCTACAGTGTACTTATATCTAATAAATAAATAAATAAATAAATAAATAAATAAATAAATAAATAAATGAATAAATAAATAAATAAATAAACATTTTTTAAAAAGGATAAGAAAGTAAGGAAGACCAGGCAGTCCTGCCACCCTTATCTCTGTCTGTCTGTCTGTCTGTCTGATACCCTGGAACTGGAGATGGGCCACCATAGTGTTGCTGGTAGTTTATCCCAGGTTCTCTGGAAGAGGAGACAATGCTGTTAATTGTTGAGCCCTTTCAGTGGCCCCACCCATCTTTAAATTTTTAGAAGAAAATGTGAGTCTGAGTTTATGTACATCATATGCAGACCCTAAGAGGGATTTAGATTCTCCAGAATCTGACACCCTCTTCTGCAGTGTCTAAAGACAGCTACAGTGTACTTATATCTAATAAATACTTATATAAAAAATAAATATTTTTAAAAAGGATAAGAAAGAAAGAAAGACCAGGCAGGCCTGCCATCCTTATCTCTGTCTGTCTGTTTGATACCCTGGTACTGGAGATGGGCCACCATATAGTTGCTGGTAGTTGATCCCAGGCTCTCTGGAAGAGGAGACAATGCTGTTAATTGTTGAGCCATTTCAGTGGCCCCACCCATCTTTGAATTTTTAGAAGTAAAGTTGTGCTGTGTTTAAGTACATCATATGCAGACCATAAGAGGGATTTAGATTCTCCAGAATCTGACACCCTCTTCTGGATTGTTTGAAGACAGTTACATTGTACTTATATCTAATAAATACATAAATAAATAAATAAACATTTTATTAAAAGGATAAAAAAGAAAGAAAGACCAGGCAGGCCTGCCATCCTTATCCTTGTCTCTCTGTCTGTCTGTCTGATAACATGGAACTGGAGATGGGCCACCATATAGTTGCTGGTAGTTGATCCCAGGATCTCTGATGAGTAGACAATGCTGTTAATTGTTGAGACCTTTCAGTGGCCCCACCCATCTTTAAATTTTTAGAAGTATATGTGAGGCTGTGTTTATGTACATCATATGCAGACCATAAGAGGGATATAGATTCTCCAGAATCTGACACCCTCTTCTGGAGTGTCTGAAGATAGCTAAAGTATACTTATATCTAATAAATACATAAATAAATAAATAAATAAATAAATAAATAAATAAATAAATAAATAAACAAATATTTTTTAAAAAGAATAAGATAGAAAGAAAGACCAGGCTGGACTGTCATCCTTATCTATGTCTGTCTGTCTGTCTCTCTGTCTGTCTGTCTGTCTGATCTCCTGGAACTGGAGATGGGCCACCATATAGTTGCTGGTAGTTGATCCCAGGTACTCTGAAGAGGAGACAATTCTGTTAATTGTTCAGCCCTTTCAGTGGCCCCACTCATCTTTAAATTTCTAGAAGTAAATGTAATGCTGTGTTTATGTACATCATATTCAGACCGTAAGAGGGATTTAGATTCTCCAGAATCTGACATCGTCTTTTGGAGTGTCTATGACGGATACAGTGTACATATATCTAATAAATACATAAATAAATAAATAAATAAATAAATAAATAAATAAACATTTTTTAAAAAGGATAAGAAAAAAAGAAAGACCAGCAGGCCTGCCATCCTTATCTCTGTCTGTCTGTCTGTCTGTCTGTCTGTCAGTCTGATCCCCTGGAACTGGAATGGGCCCCATATATTTGCTGGTAGTTGATCTGAGGTTCTCTGGAAGAGGAGACAATGCTGTTAATTGTTGAGTCCTTTCAGTGGCCCCACACATCTTTAAATTTTTAGAAGTATATGTGAGTCTGTGTTTATGTACATCATATGCAGACCATAAGAGGGATTTAGATTCTCCAGAATCTGACAACATCTTCTGAAGTGTCTGAAGACAGCTACAGTGTACTTATATCTAATAAATACATAAATACAAATAAATAAATAAATAAATAAATAAACAATTTTTCAACAGTATAATAAAGAAAGAAAGACAAGGCACGCCTGCCATCCTTATCTCTGTCTGTCTGTCTGTCTGTCTGATCCCCTGGAACTGGAGATGGGCCACCATATAGTTGCTGGTAGTTCATCCCAGGTTCTCTGGAAGAGGAGACAATGCTGTTAATTGTTGAGCCCTTTAAGTGGCCCCACCCATCTTTAAATTTTTAGAAGTATATGTGAGGCTGTGTTTATGTACATCATATGCAGACCTTAAGAGGGATATAGATTCTCCAGAATCTGACACCTTCTTCGGGAGAGTTTGAAGACAGCTACAGTGTACTTATATCTAATAAATACATACGTAAATTAATAAACAATTTTTAAAAAGGATAAGAAAGAAAGAAAGACCAGGCAGGCCTGCCATCCTTATCTCTGTCTGTCTGTATGTCTGTCTGTCTGTATGTCTATCTGATCCCCTGGAACTGGAGATGGGTCACCATATAGTTGCTGGTAGTTGATCCCAGATTCTCTGGAAGAAGAGACAATGCTGTTAATTGTTGAGCCCTCTCAGTTGCCCCGCCCATCTTTAAATTTTTAGAAGTATATGTGAGGCTGTGTTTATGTACATTGTATGTAGACCATAAGAGGGATTTATATTCTCCAGAATCTGATACCCTCTTCTGGAGTGTCTGAAGAGAGCTACAGTGTACTTATATCTAATAAATACATAAATAAATAAATAAACATGTTTTAAAAAGGATAAGAAAGAAAGAAAAACCAGGCAGGCCTGCCATCCTTGTCTGTCTGTCTGTCTGTCTGTCTCTCTGATCCCCTGGATCTGGAGATGGGCCACCATATAGTTGCTGGTAGTTGATCCCAGGTTCTCTGGAAGAGGAGACAATGCTGTTAATTGTTGAGCCCTCACAGTGGCCCCACCCATCTTTAAATTTTTAGAAATAAATGTGAAGCTGTTTTTATGTACATCATATGCATATCATAAGAGGGACTTAGATTCTCCAGAATCTGACACCCTCTTCCTGAGTGTCTGAAGACAGCTACAGTGTACTTATATATAATAAATTCATAAATAAATAAATAAACCTTTTTAAACGGATAAGAAAGAAATAAAAACCAGGAAGGCCTGCCATCCTTGTCTGTATGTCTGTCTGTCTGTCTGATCGCCTGGAACTGGAGATGGGCCACCATATAGTTGCTGGTAGTTGATCCCAGGTTCTCTGGAAGAGGAGACAATGCTGTTAATTTTTGAGCCCTTTCAGTGGCCCCACCCATCTTTAAATTTTTATAAGTATATGTGAGGCTGTGTTCATGTACATCATATGCAGACCATAAGAGGGATTTAGATTCTCCAGAATCTGACACCCTCTTCTGGAGTGTCTGAAGAGAGCTACAGTGTACTTATATCGAATAAATAAATAAATAAATAAATAAATAAATAAATAAACATTTTTTAAAAGGATAAGAAAGAATGAAAGACCAGGTAGGCTTGCCATCCTTAACTCTATCTGTCTGTATCTCTGTCTGTCTGTCTGATCCCCTGGAACTGGAGATGGGCCACCATATAGTTGCTGGTAGTTGATCCCAGGTTCTCTGGAAGAGGAGACAATGCTGTTAATTGTTGAGCTCTTTCAGTGGTCCTACTCATCTTTAAATTTTTAGAAGTATATGTGAGTCTGTGTTTATGTACATCATATGCAGACCATAAGAGGGATATAGATTCTCCAGAATCTGAAACCCTCTTCTGGAGTGTCTGAAGACAGCTACAGTGTACTTATATCTAATAAATACATAAATAAATAAATAAATAAATAAATAAATAAATAAATAAATATACATTTTTTAAAAGGGATAAGAAAGAAAGAAAAACCAGGCAGGCTTCCATCCTTGTCTGTGTTTCTCTCTGTCTGTCTGTCTTGCCTAGCCCCTTGCGTTGCCTAGCCTAGCCCCTTGCCTTGCCTAGCCCAGCCCCTTGCCTAGCCTAGCCTAGCCCAGCCCTGCCTTGCCTAGCCCTGCCTATCCCTGTCTTTAACCAGGCTGGCCTCGAACTCAGAAACTGACTGCCTCTGCCTCCAGAGTGCTCTCATTAAGAGCTCGAGCCACCACTGACTGTTGGGTTTTCTAAGTCTTACATAGGTATGGTCTGTTTCTCAGCTGTGAAACCCTAATTAACACATGTAGTCTGTCCTAGGTCAGCCATAGCTACAGACTGAGGCCTTTTCTAAAACAAAACAAAAGAAAACAAAAAAATAGAAATAATAAAATAAATAAATTAAGAAACCACATGATATCTTTTCTTTCTTTCAATGATACTCAGAGTTTGAAGCAGTTCACCCATGAGACCTCAGCTCCGGACATTGAGGCTGTTTCCCTAACAAGTATTATGGCTGAACCTGAGGGGTTCTACTGCTGATTTGTGTCCCCCACTTTAAAAAAATAGTTGTTTTCAAAGGCTGCAGGTTCTTAGCTCTGTTCCTTGTTACAGTTGAGTCACAGCCCTGTAAGTTCAGTGGTAGTTAAAGGCACTGAGAAGGGCTTCCTATAGACATCAAAGACCAAGTCTTTGTTATTAAAAAGTTAATCTGGATTCCCCCACACCCTGGCATCCTTAGAATTCCTAGAAAGGAAGGCAGGGACCTGGGCAGAAGGGTGCAAGGCTACTGGTGTTTGTAAGTGGTAACAGAAAGCTTTCTCTTGTTGGTACCCTACCCCAAGTTACACTGTCACTTCTTTTTCCTAGTTGTTGTTTTGTAGGTTTGTATTCTCAACATAGACCCTTTTCCTTCCTAACCTTGGCTGTCCTGAACCTTACTGTCCTTGAACTCAGTGATTTGCCTGTCTTGCTGGGATGAAACTGTGAGCTACCATCCAGAAGGAAGCACCCTGCTGAGGTTAGATTGGGGTCTCTTCCATTTTCCTCTATGAACATGCATATGGCAGGCCTGTTCTTTCTTTTTTACTTTTCCTTTTCTTTTTAAAGATTTATTTATTTATTATATTTAAGTATGCTGTAGCTATCTTCAGACAGTCCAGAAGAGGGTGTCAGATTCTGAAGAATCTAAATCATTCTTATTGTCTGCATATGATGTATATAAACACAGCCTCACATATACTCAAAAAAAAAAAAAAAAGAAAGAAAGATGTGGCTACAGAGAGGGCTCAACAATTAAGAGCATTGTCTCCTCTTCCAGAGAACCTGGGCTCAATTACCAGTATTATATATGGTGGCCCATCTCCAGTTCCAGGGGATCTAATACTCTGTTCTGGAGTCTGTGGGCACAGCATACACATGCAAAACATTCTTACACAATCATTGAGAGAGGAGAGAGAGGGGTTGAGAGAGAGGGGAGGTAATCATACCTCCTGACGAGTTTGAAGACCTGAGCTTCATCACTCACACAAATAAATAAATGCAAAATATTTTTAAAAAATAAACTCTGCCATTGCCCTTTAAAAATTCCTAGAAAACAAGTTTTATAAGCAACAGTTATATTTACTATATCTAAAGTACAGTCATGAGCATATTCTCTAAATAGAAAAAGGCCTGTTAGTCTTAGAAATGGAAAAGACAAACCAAGGAAGGTTTGCAATTACATAATGAGGCAGCTCAGCCCAGCTCTTAGGTTGGAAATAAGACTGGAGAATAGGATACACCTGAAGACAGCCAGCCATTGCTTTTTGTTTTGGAGGCTGAAAGGATACACCTGAAGACAGCCAATGCTGTGTGATGGTGATCTGGTATTTTTTTTTTTAATTTTTAAAAACTTTAACACTTTTTATAAAACCTTTTTTCTTTCTTTCTTTCTTTCTTTCTTTTCTTTCTTTCTTTCTTTCCCCTAGCCTACCCTATAGCCTACCCTAGCCTACCCTATAGCCTACCCTATAGCCTACCCTATAGCCTACCCTAGCCTACCCTAGCCCTGCCTAACCCTGTCTTTCACCAGGGTGGCCTCGAACTCAGAAACTTACTGCCTCTGCCTACAGAGTGCTCTCATTAAGAGCTTGAGCCACCA